>NW_011481079.1:0-652 GCF_000754665.1 Bison bison bison | reverse complement strand
ACTTTAGAAAAGGGAGAAATTACTGTCATATACCAGCAATCTGGTGTGACTTGATGGTTGACTTGGCATCTGAGCTACACCTTGACAGATGGTTTAGTTTGGGGTTGATGAGATGGCGTCACTGCAAGAGTTGAGATAAAGCCACTGAGGTGCAGAGACTGAGTATATATTCAGGGAAAACTAGGTAATTTATTTTGATTGGAACAAAAGTGTTTGAGAAAAAACATGGGAGATAATTTTGAAAAGACATTATGAAGATGGCATAATATCTTGAATGCTGGCTATTGCATTGTGATTTTATTTTGTTGGTAATTTGTGATTCATGGAGTATTTTTTTTAAAGACATTGTTATGAGCAGTGCTATGCTTTATAAAGTTTACAAAATAGATTATCTAGATAAGCACTAAGGCTGGTTTGCTGGGGTTTTTTGGATTTTTTTTGGCCATGTGGCATGTGGGATCTTAGTTGCTTGATCAGGGATTGAACCCACATGTCAAGCATTAGAAGCATGGAATCTTAACCACTGGAGCACCAGGAAAGTCCCTAGGCTGTGTATTTCTAGTACCAGTGAGAGTCTAAGATTCTAAAATCTTAGATCACTGGGCTCAGGAAGATTTAGACAGTGCTGTCTTACTTAATGACTGATCGAGAA
>NW_011481078.1:4424-4949 GCF_000754665.1 Bison bison bison | reverse complement strand
CATTAAAAAAAAAAAAAAGTCTGTGTGGATTCAAGATCATGCTGAGCACTCTGATGTAGAACAGGGCAGATGTCCTGGCTGCAAAGGGGAGATACAGACTCAGTGAGGTGTAAGTCATGAGACAATTGGCTGTTCTGAAACTGGATGGAAAATGACACGGCCTTGAATGCTTTTGTTTTTAAGCAGAGTCAGGGCTATTAGGTATCTTTTGCAGCCTGGTTAGAGCAATATACAGACATTCTATGCAAAGCAGCATGAGTTCTTTCTGGCTACTTTGCTTGGGTGTACATGTTCCTCTTTTGCTTCTGGATTGAGAGTTTAGAATCCTGGGTACTAATCATTTGTTAATTACCAGCTGATATATTGGCTACACTGCTCTCCCACCCACTTGGTAATATCTTTCTCCCTTACTCCCAGAACCATAAAAAAGTACCCAAGTTTTTACCTCCCGTGTTTCACTACAAATTCCACTGCCCAATATGGTATTTGCCCAACAATGCTGTAGCCTTCAAACCAACCATGTTG
>NW_011481078.1:0-461 GCF_000754665.1 Bison bison bison | reverse complement strand
AGGTTCCTGGCTTTACTTGTTTAAGTGCAGCTCCTGGGCCATAATTGCTTTCCATCTATGGACATGTAAAACCCAAGAGACCCATGATATGCTCCCAATGCATCCAACATACAATGGTGAGATGAGCACAGCTTAACAGCTATAGATATTCCAGATAAAAAATGGGGGAAATGGAAAGTAAAAAGGTGTCAATGAGTCACAACAGTTCTGGAGCCTAGTCAGGCAAATAATAGGGGTTACTTGATCCAGTTTCAAAATCTGGGAATCATTCTTCATGGCTCTCAGCTCCACCCTCTGGAGTTTTTATTCTGTGTTAATAATCCTTCCATTTTCATGAAAGGTAGCATGTGTCTGCTGCTGATTCATTTTATTAGCCTGCTTCCTGTCACTATAATTTTGAAGATTCAATGGCCTCCCTTCATTGTGTACTCTTTGGGTCCCCTTCAGTTCAAGCTGGCAGT
>NW_011481077.1:4558-5147 GCF_000754665.1 Bison bison bison | reverse complement strand
AGGATTCTTTATCAGCTGAGCCACAAAGGAAGCCCAAGAATAATGGAGTGGGTAGCCAATCCTTTCTCCAGAGGATCTTCCCAACCCAGGAATCGAACCATGGTCTCCTGCATTGCAGGCGGACTCTTTACCAACTGAGCTATCAGTAACACTAGCCTAATCAAAGATACCTGCCTAAGAAAAGGAAATTCTATTTAGTGTCTGGTTAACAGCTAGTCCATTAATGATATTACTTCTGTTTGTGAGAACAAAGAAGAATTTGGCAGGAGAGGAGGTAAGTTAGAGAGGCACACTGGGGCTCTGGAGGGGTCACCTTTCAAACAAGGCTGTCACTCCATCTTCCCTCTTATCTGTCTACACTCAAGAGAAAGATAGGAAAGTAGTGAAGAATCTGATACAGAACAGTCACTATAAAGCTGCTGATGGATAAAGGAGTCTGTGAAATATTCAGCACCAAAAACACAAGCTGAGAGAGAGAATGGGCTATTACTTCCTTATACTTCTCAGAGATTTTCAGACAAGAAACTATTTAAGGCAAGTTGACTATAAAATATTTTACCAGATGAAGAAAAAAATACATACATATTAT
>NW_011481077.1:0-324 GCF_000754665.1 Bison bison bison | reverse complement strand
AAAGAAAAATGTGTACTATTCTAATCAACAGTTATTGTTATCATTCACACTGCCCTGTCACATAATTCTCTACTTAGGTATTTTCATACACCCAGACAAAATTTGGATAACATATATAATATGTACATACATATTATATATATCTTTAATATTTGCATATATTACCCACATATAGTAAATCTATCATATGTATCTACTATATACTTACTCTATATCATGCTTACATACTTAATATATCATATTTATGTATTTTGTAATATACACCTTACATATATCATCTTATATACCATGTAAAAAATGTATACATATATTATAGTTCAAATA
>NW_011481076.1:4652-5064 GCF_000754665.1 Bison bison bison | reverse complement strand
AATCTGATCATGCCATTCATCTGCTTAAAATCCTTCACTGGGTCCCTGCATCTTTTAGTAAAATGTTTTTACCTCTTTAGTTTTGCACCAAGTCCATGAACTGATAGCTCAGTTGGTAAAGAATCTGCCTGTAATGCAGGAGACCCTCGTTTGATTCCTGGGTCAGGAAGATCCAATGGAGAAGGGATATGCAACCTACCCCAGTATTCTTGGGCTTCCCTGGTGGCCCAGCTGGTAAAGAATCTACCTGGAATGCAGGAGACCTGGGTTCGATCCCTGGGTTGGGAAGGTCCCCTGGAGAAGGAAAAGGCTACCCACTCCAGTATTCTGGCCTGGAGAATTCCATGGACTGTGTAGTCCATGGGGTTGCAAAGAGTCGGACATGACTGAACAACTTTCACTTTCACTTTTC
>NW_011481076.1:0-481 GCF_000754665.1 Bison bison bison | reverse complement strand
CCAATTACATCTAATTTGTATCACTAATGGGGTTTCCCTGGTGGCTCAGATGGTAAAGAATCTGCCTGCAATTTTGGAGATCTGGGTTCGATCCCTGGAAGATCTCCTGGAGAACGGAATGGCAACCCACTCCAGTATTCTTGTCTGGAAAATTCCATGGACAGAGGAGCTTGGCAGGCTACAGGCCATGGGGTTGCAAAGAGTCAGACGTGACTGAGTGACTAACAGACTAACACTTTCACTTTTATTTTTGTATCACTACTATATGTTGTGTATATGTTGTGTACTAGATAGCATATTCAAAAGCAGAGACATTACTTTGCCAACAAAGGTTCGTCTAGTCAAGGCTATGGTTTTTCCAGTGTCACGTATGGATGTGAGAATTGGACTACAAAGAAAGCTGAGCGCCAAAGAATTGATGCTTTTGAACTGTGGTGTTGGAGAAGACTCTTGAGAGTCCCTTGGACTGCAAGGAGACTGA
>NW_011481075.1:9060-10134 GCF_000754665.1 Bison bison bison | reverse complement strand
TTCTTTATATAATCTAGAAATGTTTATAACTTGAATCAAGTATTAATAATATGGTGCAAAATGTGCTAAGCATTTATGCCAGTTTATTTTAAAATTCTATGAGGTAATTGAATATAGTAAATATTTTTCATTTTAGAATTGGGGCAAATACACTTAAGATATTTAATATGAGATCATATAAGGAAAAGAGAAACTTTGTAGTCAACCTGAGATGTGCAGTCTTTCATTTTCGGGAGGTTTTGCTTTCTGTAGTGAAAAAAGCTTTTGAATTTGAAATTTATTTAGAAGGTCCTTCTAGCTCCCTGTGGATAGGAAGTTATAAATCAGAAAACAAAAACCTGTCCCCAGTATTCCTAGTAATTTAGGAGTTTGTCTACCACTTCACTCACACATTTTTGGCTAGAGGTACAAAGAAACTTTAAAAGGACTGTCATACAGTTACTCAAAATGGGCAGTTTTCCTAGGACCCCCAGAAATGGAAGAGCAACCAATGAATGCAGTTTCTCACAAGACAAGAGGAGACTTCTAGTTCACACTGTGATGAAGGAAAGTAATCACTGGAGATGAATTTATGAATGATTTAAGAGAGACTAGGGCAGGTGATACATTTCTATGACAGCAGTGGACACAAACCCAGGTTTTCCAAAATCAATTCCACTGAAGATGATCTTCCAAAACCACCTGACGAAGGATGGCTTCCTCTAGCTCCTTGGACCTCTTATCTGAGTCATCATCTCCATCCATTCATACATACTGGGAATATGGCTGTTGTCTCCATTCTCCTTATATTCCTGGGATCGTTCAGTTGCTCCAGAAAGGTGATCAGGTCCAGCTTAGAGCCCACAAGACCTGTTCATCAGAGAAAGGAATATTTGTGTTTCAGAGACTCATCAGTGTCCAATCCAATATGTGTTCAGTTGAGACGAGAACACAAGAGACAATGTTAATACAGCCTGGAAAATGATTTCCCCAACTCCTTTATTCAAATCACCTATATAACACTAACAAATACATAACACCAGATCCTGAGATACTGGTCAAGTACTACGAAGGCAAAGTAAGTGTGTAACTGTG
>NW_011481075.1:4719-7528 GCF_000754665.1 Bison bison bison | reverse complement strand
ATAGGAGTGACGCCAAATGCTGATCTCTCACAAAAAGAATATTTTCAACAGTTGAAAGTCGCTGATTGACGTTGAGAATTCATCATGCTCCATAGAAAGCGAAAATGCAGACAATGGAGCAAAGGGTCTGGGACAGCAGGAAGTAGTCTAAAGGGCTGGTCTGCACTATCATAATAAGAAATAGGAAAAAATAAGATGATAATAAATGCCCGGGAAGAAAAATTAGGAGCAGAGAGCTAAAGGCTTGCATATTCTCACTGGGGCATTTTAGGAGGAAAAGCAGACACAGCCCGAAACCCAGGACAGGATATTTACCTGAGAAGCTGCCATTTCCTTCTCTTCTTCCTCCTGCTCTGTCTTCTCTGGGGATATTACGCTGCAAACGCACTTCTGAGTTTTGAGAAAATACCTTGGAGGGCATCAACACAACTTTATATTCTGCAACCACCGCTCCTACAAACAAAAGGATTTTGAAAAGCTGAGAATACCGACCTCTCCTGTCTGTCTCAGGAGAGATTCAGGAACAATGAATTTCTACCTGGAGACCAGCCTGTGAACTCATTTCTTGATTGTTCTCTCCCCATAGAGAGCTCCTAACACTCTGCTCACACAGATGATGTGAGCTGACTGACTTCCTCCATCCAAATACAGCTAGACCAACCCTGCTGCCTCTCCTCAGACTGACTCCGGGGCTCAGCTCTCAGATGGGCCAGATGGACCAGGAGCTACGTCCTTAACCTGGGCCTCTGCTTAGAATCTCCTGGAACACTTCCTACAAACCACCCTGATACTCCCACAGGAGCACACAGAACTCTGTTGGGAGGGCATCAGTGAGGTCATTTCTGAAACGGGTCACGTAATCCTGATGGAGGGGAAGATTTAGGGCAGGAAATTCTGAGAGAGGTTAAAGCTTGAATCAGGCAGAGAAAACAAGAGTACTTGCAGTTCAGCTTTTACCCTTTACCCTGAGTGAAGTGCCTCAGGCTCTCCAGGCTGAGTGTGGGTTAATTCACTTAAACCAAGTCAAGGATTCTGGTGAGCACTGTGAGGGTGTTGAAAGGTTGCTGTTCAGCCAAAAAAGACCCCTGGATTCTTGGCCTCCTGAGGAGAAGAATTCAATCTGGGGCCAGAGATGAGGCTTGATCGCTCAGAGCTTTTGTGTAATAAAGTTTTATTAAAGTATAAAAGAGATAGAGAAAGCTTCTGACATAGACTTCAGAAGGGGGCAGAAAGAGTGCCCCCTTGCTAGTGTTAGCAAAGGAGTTACATACTTTTATTTAGTTATTCCAGTGAATCAAAAGACTGTCTGGAGGTTGTAAAGACCTCACTAGACCCACTCCCATAATTTACATTTTAAGACAACAAAATTAGCCAGAAAGTGTTTTTCCAGAGAGTGTCCTCAAGCAGGATAAAACTACATTTGTCCTTTCTTCCTCCTTGAGAATTCCAGACCCCTCTCTCCTTGGGGACCCCTGGACTTATCAACCTGCCTAGAAATTGACTCTCTCAGTGTGATTGAACGGGGGTCTGTGGATAGACCCTGAGGTCCAGCAAGACTGCTGGTCTGAAGGAAGGGGTTCATCTAGTGCATGTGCTCACAAGACTGGCTGGTGTGAGCTCAAGGACCTGCAGGCTGCCTGATCCCCAGACAGATGCTGAGGCAGCAACATCATGGAGCAGTTTAGGGAAACTGTCAACAATCCTCTGTATCATCTTTCTTACTAGAATCATCCCAGTGTCTAAGTAGTTACAAAATGAAAGACGAGATACAACCTAGAAATGATGGAATGTACATGAAGTTATGAGAAATTTAAATCCAGTGAGTAAACTAATTTCCCCATATGCCATCCTTGTGTGTTATCGAACAGTTAATTGCGGTCTCTTCACTACAACCTTAAATAAGGTGGGCGAGGTTGCTGTTGGTGGTGGGTTAACATTTCATTCATTACAACAACCGAAACAATAAAAGCCATTCACTTTTATGAATAACCATGTATTAAATTTCACACATAGTTGAAATAAAACCTTTTACAATCCGCGGTATGATCCATGATTAAATACAGATCAAAAGTACGGAGAAAGATATTCAATTTTTGATATAATGATGTGAGATTTCTGATTTCCACGGCTTACCAAACAAAGACTAGGAAGCACTTAGCAAGCATGATATGCACCAATTCCATGCCTTTTCCAGGAAGGGTTTCTTACATTTCTAGGTTATTGCTGTCTTGATTTCAACACTGTCAAGTAATAATCATGACTTGTGTTGATATTATAAAGATACATCAATATTGCAGTGAACTGTCATTGTGTTCTTCTTACAAATGAAGGATATTACTATTGAAACATTACAACGAACTTCTGACTTACTTTAACACACGGAAAGATTAAACGATCACTTACTTCATGGCAACCTCCAGATATTTCACGTCAACGACAAACACCTCTATTTAAATGCTCATTGTCCATTTTACATTATGCTATTCTCAAACTTCTAATGGAGATTAGATAGAAATGGTTGCAACACAATATAAAAAGGCTAATCTTTAATAAACCATCAAAAACCTATGTTTGCAAACACACTAGAAAGAAAGCATAACGTGGATTATTTGAGTGGTGAATTACATTCACTCCAAATAACCTCACATCACATCATTATTAACAGGCATATATACATTGCTAAGAACTGTAATGTTCTAACCATCAACCTTCATCTCACGATTCATGCTAAAATATCCATTTTCCATCAGTTTTAACTATGGAGTGCTCCCTGCAGTCATTCTCCTTCAGAGAAACTTCTGAAAACAAA
>NW_011481075.1:0-1681 GCF_000754665.1 Bison bison bison | reverse complement strand
GGCAGCAGGACAGAGTGAGACCTGCACACAGGGTGCTGACCCCAGCCCTGCCCACCCAGCCTTAGAGGCATGTCCAGCAATGCAGACAAGGGCTGGGTGCTGAAATGTGGGGTTTGTAGAGCGGACCGAGGCAGAGGACTACTGTTGGCTATGAGGAAACATCCTGAAGGGATGGCCATGACGGAGGAGCTCTGCAAACAAGATGCTTGTGGTGAAGCCTGAACCACCATAGAGCAGAATGCCATTGGTGAGTGACGCCCAAACAAGAAGCCCACGCATCCCTTGTCCCTTGTGCCGGCTTCTGCTCTCCAAGGACTATGAAGAACTCCACCCACGTAGGACTTTTGAGCCCCCAGACACGGCCTCCCCCATCCATCTCCTCCACAATCAGCAGAATCCTGTGCTCGGGGGTAGCTTCAGGAGAAGACACCTGTGAGTTGGCCACACGCACAGATGGAGCTGAAAGCACAGGTGAAACCCAGGGATAAAGAAGAAACCTGAAACCTCTCCTTGGAGCAACACAAGCCATGGGCTTACACCCACGACCGGCCTTGTAACCTCAGCCCCTACAGAGCATCTGAATCAACAACCAGGGCTCTCCCAGTCATGGCAGGTGTAGCTTTAGCAGCTGTAGACTTTGTGGGCTTCTACACAAGGGGGCTGGGCCAGGACAGAGCCAGAGGTGCCCCGTAGCACCACAGCGGATTCAGCTGCACACCCAAGGCAATCCCAGGACCTGACTTCACTGAATCTGTGCTGGTGACCTTGCAAAAAAAAACATCTGAGAGCCACCAGGGCCATGTGCCATCATGCCCATGGTTAAGGTGGTCTAAGTGCAGTGCTAACACTCCATATCACGAGAGCCTGCAGAACGCATGAGAGGGGACACCAGAGCACACCCTGAGGTGAACACTCCTAGAGGAGTAATACTCAGTGACTTCTCTCCCAGTGGGTGTGCTCCAATCCCACCTGCCTGGCACCACAGATCAGATTCACAGCGAAGACTCAGATCTGGGGGCTCTATTACCCCACGCAGGGAGCAGGCACCACCAGAGACAGGGCAGTAACAACCACAGAACAAGGGGGAAACAGCCCTGAATATCCCCAGCAGGTTCTGGTCACAGTTAACAGCAATCAAAGCACAAATCAAGAGAGGATAAGGGCACAAACCTCTGGACCATCCTCACCTACTAAGGTGCAGATACCAGAAGGAAGATTAACTAGGTTTCTGCACCCTTCTAAACAGAGACCACACACAGAATGCTGGACAAAATGAGATGGCAAAGAAATAGGTTATAGGGGAAGAAACAAGATAATAACCTCCAAGGACCACTGAATTAAGAGGTGACAGTGAAAGGTTGTTGTTGAATCATGCGAATACACCAGGCTTCTTGGCCCCCGGAGGAGAAGAATTCAATCCGGGGCCAGAGACGAGGCTTGATCGCTCAGAGCTTTTGTGTAATAAAGTTTTACTGAAGTATAAAGGAGATAGAGAAAGCTTCTGACATAGGCATCAGAAGGGGGCAGAAAGAGTATCCGCCTGCTAGTCTTCAGCTGGATGTTATATAGTCACTAGCAGTCTGTTAATGAAAGAAAGGAATGTCTTAAAATTCAGAATGGCACCAGGCCCCTCACCCATAAGATGCATTTTGGGATAGTCTTGGCGCCAAATGGTTTATCC
>NW_011481074.1:20639-21057 GCF_000754665.1 Bison bison bison | reverse complement strand
AAATTAAAAGACGCTTGCTCCTTGGAAGGAAAGTTATGACCAACCTAGATAGCATATTCAAAAGCAGAGACATTACTTTGCCGACAAAGGTCCATCTAGTCAAGGCTATGGTTTTTCCTGTGGTCATGTATGGATGTGAGAGTTGGACTATAAAGGAAGCTTAGCACCGAAGAACTGATGTTTTTGAACTGTGGTGTTGGAGAAGACTCTTGAGAGTCTGCAAGGAGATCCAACCAGTCCATCTTAAAGGAGATCAGTCCTGGGTGTTCATTGGAAGGATTGATGTTGAACCTGAAGCTCCAATACTTTGGCCACCTGATGGGAAGAGCTGACTCATTGGAAAAGACCCTGATGCTGGGAAAGATTGAGGGAGAGAGGAGAAGGGGACAACAGAGGATGAGATGGTTGGATGGCATCA
>NW_011481074.1:15392-16891 GCF_000754665.1 Bison bison bison | reverse complement strand
CCTCCCCATACCATCCCTCTGGGTCATCCCAGTGCACTAGCCCCAAGCATCCAGTATCGTGCATTGAACCTGGACTGGCATCTCGTTTCATACATGATATTTTACATGAGACAGCAAAAGAGACACTGATGTATGGGACAGTCTTATGGACTCTGTGGGAGAGGGAGAGGGTGGGAAGTTTTGGGAGAACGGCATTGAAACATGTAAAAACTAGATATTCTAAAACTCTTAGAGAAAAACATAAGCAGAACACTCTATGACATAAATACATAAATTGCAGGAATATTTTTTTCAATCTGCCTCCTAGAGTAACAGAAATAAAAGCAAAAATAAACAAATGGGACCCAATTGAACTTAAAAGATTTTGCAAAGGAAATGATAAAATGAAAAGACAGCTTATGGAATGGAAGAAAATATTTGCAAATGATGTGACTGACAGGGGTTGACTAATTTCTAAAATATACAAACATCTCATACAGTTTAATGTAAAAAAAAAATCAAATAACTCAATCAAAAAATGGGTGTGCATGCATGCTAAGTTGCTTCAGTCATGTCTGACTCTTTGAGACTCCATAGATTATAGCCATCCAGGCTCCTCTGTCCGTGGAATTATCCATGCAAGAAAACTGGAGTGGGTTGCCATTCCCTTCTCCAGGGGATATTCCCAACCCAGGGATAGAACCCAGATCTCCTGCATTGCAAGTGGATACTTTACCTCCTGAGCCACTAGGGAAAAAAATGGGCAGAAGACCTGAATAGACATTTCTCCAAAAAGGACATACATAGAGCCAACAGGCATGTGGAAAAATGCTCAGCATTGCAATTATAAAGGAAATGCAAATCAAAACTACAATGAGGTATAACCTCATGCCAGTCAGAATAGCTGTCATTAAAAAGCCTACAAATAATAAATCCGGGAAGTGATGTGGAGAAAAAGGAACTCTATTGTTGATGAGAATATACATTTGTTTAGCCACTATATAAAACAGTATGACGGTTCCTTAAAAGCTAAAATTAAAGTTAACATAAGATTCTGCAATAACACTTCTGGGTGTATATCCAGAAGAAAAAAAAAACATAATTCAAAAAATACATGTACCTCAATATTCACTGCAGCACTATTTACACTAGCCAAGACGTGGAAGCACACTACTTGTCCATCAATGGATGGATAAACAAGATGTGATATTTATATATACAATAGAATAATACTTGGCCATAAAAAGAATGAAATATTGCCATTTGCAGCAACATAGATGGGCCTACAGATTATCCTATGAAGTGAAGTAAATAAGACAAAGAAAGGCAAATAGCATATGATATCACTGATATGTGGAATCTTAAAAGAATGTAAGAAAATGATAAAAATGAATGTATTTAAAAACCAGAAATAGATTCACAGATTAGAGACATTATGGTTACCATAATGTAAGGAAAGTAAGGGTGTGAAACAAACATAACATTGTAAATCAACTATACTTCAGTTTTTTTTTTTTTTT
>NW_011481074.1:9038-12963 GCF_000754665.1 Bison bison bison | reverse complement strand
CCAGCAGGAAACATTCAGTGGCCACAAAAAGACCAAAGAAAAACATCTGTGCAGCACAACCCATGAAAGGGATGCTTCTTTTCTTTACAAAGATATCACACAGCATCTTGGGGGCAATGGAAGAAGAGGAACACAAGTCTACAAAGGACAAGTGGCTAAGAAAAAAGTACATAGGAGTGTGGAGTCTGGGATCAATCCATATGAGAGTGATCATCCCCAAGTTACCACCCAGAGTGGCAAGATAGAAAAAAAGAAGAATGAAAAAGAGAACAATCTGCTGATAGAGATGATCTGTGAGGCCCAAGAAAAGAAATTCAGTCACGGTTGTCTGATTCTGATCTTCCATTGGTCATCTGCAATCTGTTATAAGAAAGATTTTTTTTTTTTTTTGATGAAAAACAATCATTGAGTTACAAATAACATATTAAGCCAATAAAAGGTTCTGTTAAATAGGTCTATAATAGACAATTACTGAAACACTCTGGAACTAGAAAATAATATTCCCAGATTCTAAGTTAGGCTTCCCAGGTGGTGCAGTGGTAAGGAATCCACCTGCCAATGCAGGAGACACTAGAGACATGGGTTCAATCCCTGAATCATGATGACCCCTGGAGTAAGAAATGGTAACCTGCTCCAGGATACTTGCCTGGAAAATCCCAAGGGCAGAGGAGCCTGATGGGCTACAGTATGGGGTCGCAAAAGTCAGACATGACTGAATGACTGAGCACACACACACATACTAGATCAGGGCCGTTTGCGCAAGATCCTGTATAAACTTGGGTGATTCACCATTAATTTCTATTGTTTGCCACAAAGAGTCCAAGCCTGTTATCTAAAACTCTTTCAAGTTACAAATTTGTATATGAACTACCTTTCATGTTTAATCTTATTGCATAATTGGATATAAAACCCTAACTAGAAAAACCTTGCTAGGAATACTGTAAGATCAATGAGATATTCAGATCCTATTATATGACATCTGAGAAATGCAAAACAGGGAATTTCTTGATCTTACTGAATGATAACAACCATCCTAATATTATTAACATACAACTCACGTATGTGTTGATAATTCTATTCCCTACTCCCCCTTATACAAAGATGTGGAAAGGGTGATATACACAAATGACAAAGAGTTTACTCACATGTTTTATATCATATACAAAATGATATGATCCATGGAAGGAATGGGGATGCCTTGTCTGTAAAATCAAATTGTTATGACAATGTTAGAAAGCAACTTGTTGTGGAAATTGTATAGAAAATTAAGCATCTTTTGCACCAAAATATCATAGAATTGTATTATGTGACTTACTTTTTCATATGAACTACTTTTTAGGGCACTTATCTTGAAATCTGTTAGGCAATATCAATTACAGAAATGATATATGCAAAATATCAAATATATAATTTTTAATGCAGGGAACACATTTAATAATACATATGTTCTGACTCACTAAACAAGGAAGAAAATATCAAGTTGTTTAAATTTTCTAAGAGATTACTACATAGGTAATTCATATTTTAAAAATCTTGTTTTAAATACCATTTATTATTACTGTAATTAATTTCTTCTTTAAGTAAAACAAAAACAGTGTACTATTATTCTTTATATAGTAATCATATGTGAAGTTTGATAAAAAAAATCATGACTATATCTATTTGATTATTCATCATTTTCATGACTACTTGCTTAATGCTATGTGGGGTACAATTTCAGTGGTCACAAATACAATTCTAGGCTTGGATTAGGAGCATTAGCCATTGCATGAATGTTTTTGTTTATATCCATTCAAATATACCAATATAGGTGTATGGAGGTAAGGGGTTGACCATACTAATTCTATATTTGATTCAAATACTATTTATGTATTTTAATGTATGTCATGTTCAGGCTTCTATAAAACAAGGAGGATGGTCTTTATGCCACTTTACAGCTAACATTCTGTGACCTTAGAATTCCTTTCATTGTATCTCTGTATTATAGAAAAATAAACAAGAAAATCAGTTCAGAAAAAGTCACACACAAAAAAAGTTGCTTAGTCTCATAAAGATGTGAACAAATTGCCAGTCTGCTCTCTTTAGAGAGCCTGATCCAGAACGGTTATATCCCCAAAGTTCAAACACAGCCTGAAGTTTCTCCATCACATTTCAAAAACTTCATGTTATCCAAAGCACAATGTACTCACTTCTTTAAGGATATCCTTTACATAGGTCCTTTAATTGCTTCAAGGAATTAATCATTTTCTAGAAATAAGGATGGAACTTTCAACTTCGCTCATGGTGGCAACTTTTTCTAAAGAGGCATGACTTTCTAGGTACTTGGTGAAGAAGACAAATCCCTCATCTTGAACATCCTGGGAGTAAACAGATACTCGTTGACCTGCATATTGATTCACATACTGCATAGAATAAGGGACAGTTTCTTGGGAGTTTACAATAATTTAGAGCCATGTCCCTAAAGAACTAAAGCCTCAAGAGCTTATACCTGGAGGCACAAAACTAACATGATCTCAGTGGCATTTGGACCAACATTATTTCCTAACTGTATCTTTTCTCATAGGGAAGAGTCCTAGGAAAACAGTGTAGATGCTCTCCGTTGGGAGCCTCCCTTGCCAAAAAAGAGCTGTCTCTTTTATCAGTGAGAAGTGATGCATTGAGCCCCCAGCACCAGTTGGGATTTGCTGCCTGGGCATAGTCTTAATTTCATCACTTACTGCCTGTGTCAGTTGGAGCAAGTTTTTAAATCTCTCTATAGCTTGCTCTCTTAAATATATAAAAGTGGTTTCTAGTTCACAAAGATGTTGGAATTATTTAATGAGACAATAATTTTAAAGTATTTAAAGGAGTATCCAGCACAGAATCAAAGTTTAGTATCAAAAGGGGTCTACAGGATAGTTAGGAGATAATAACTAGATATAAAAACAAAACATATGTTCAAGTAACATTTGTCTATATCTAGGCAAAAGTAGAAAACAGTCTCTGATTTAGGGAGCTGGGATATGGGGGTGGGGTGGAGTTCCAAGAAGGAGGGGATATATGTATACTTATAGCTGATTCATGTTGTTGTAAGGTAGAAATCAACACAATATTGTACAACAATTATCCTCCAACTAAACACAAATTTTAAAAAATAAATAAACAAAATAAGCAACAACAACAACAAAAACTAAACACTAGTCTCTGGACTCCAAAGGAAGGACAGATCACTGCAAGCTGGAATAGACCAGAAAAATTTTAAAGAAGGAATTGGTCTGAAAAGATAACCATAATTTAGATAAACTGAAGTTAAGAGGAAAGGCATTCCAGGCAGTGCTATATGAGATGATCTGAAGCAGGGAAGGAGGAACAAAGGAAAGAAGGTTATATGGGGTAGAAGGGTCACCAGAGAGAGAAGAATGTGTAGAGTCTGATGACACGGGGTGAACTATCTCAATCACCATCTTCTCTGAGAACCTAGTTCTTTATAACTTCAAGAAGAGTGGATAATTCAATTTATCAACCCCAAAAACATTTCACTGATGGTTCACTTATAACTCTTATTCATTATCTATCTCAGAAGGTTGTCAATAATTGGTGTTGCATACATATTTGTTGAATTAGTGGAAAACAAATCCATAAAATCTATATAATTCTTGATGGGTCATGTTTAGCAATTATGGTACATAACATTTTGATTAAAAATGTCAAGGGAAAAGTATTTCTACCTCTTATCCTTCTTAAAACCATTTAAAAACAATGAGAAAAGAGAAAAAACAGATTAAAAAAAATAAAATGATACTTCATTATACCTACCAAAAAATGGAATATAGAAAAAGAACAAGAAGAAGTTTCCCATTAGCAAAAAAAGATAGGAAAATAATTCTTTACTTCATTTTTATAAAAATCAAAAAATGTGTTCTGTGAAACTGCAATATTGAAAAAA
>NW_011481074.1:4287-6050 GCF_000754665.1 Bison bison bison | reverse complement strand
TTTGGCCACCTGATGTGAAGAGCTGACTCATTGGAAAAGACCCTGATGCTGGGAAAAATTGATGGTGGGAGGAGAAGGGGATGACAGAGGAGGAGATGGTTGGATGGCATCACTGACTTGATGGACTTGAGTTTGAGCAAACTTAGGGAGATAATGAAGGGCAGGGGAGCCTAGCATGCTGCAGTTCTTGGGGTCGCAAATAGTTAGATGCAATTTAGCGACTGAACACCAACAACAACTGTTTATGAGGAAGAGCTCTCTTTTCCTACCTCCAAAGCCATTCACATTGAAATAATCATTGTCAGTAGCTCATTATATATTGTTTATAATTTTCCCTGTGCTCACTTACACCTACACACACATATACATTTTTTTCATTATATAGGTTTTGCTCTTTTCCTTAATGACCAGCATAAGCACTGATCTTCAACTTGATTTTTTCTAAACTAGCAGTAGCCTGCATGCAATAGGTCTTGCCAATTCAATCCATCAATACCTAATTCAGTCTTTATTTGCTGCACAATATTACACTGAAAAATATGTACCTTTCTTCCATGATTAGTATTCAAGTTATTTCTTTTATTTTATTCACCACAACACATAGCACTTAAATATGTGAAATCTTATGTTTTGGCATTTATACATCTGTAGTCTAGATTTTTTGGAGAAGGAAATGGCAACCCACTCCAGTCCTCTTTCCTGGAGAATCCCAGGGACAGGGGAGCCTGGTGGGCTGCCATCTATGGGGTTGCATAGAGTTGGACACGACTGAAGTGACTTAGCAGCAGCAGCAGCAGTCTAGATTTCTAATAAAGGAATCTCTCAGTCAAAAGCCATATAAATGTATCATTTTAAATGAAAACTACCAAATGGCCTAGGAAACAGTGGAGTAGATTCTTGCTACCAGTAGAAAATAATGAATGCATCACTACATATCAAAAAAGATCTCTTCTTCCATCAGTGGCATGGAATTAAACGGTTAACATTTCACCTGCATTGAAAGGAACTGCCTTGGCATTTTAATTTTATTTCATTTACTTGACCAATCACGATGCTGAACATTTTCTCCATGCACCTTTGGCAGTTTGCATTTCCATCTTTGTAAAATGCCTGTTCATTTAGTTGACACTTACCTATTGTTTTTCTCATTGTGAATTTTAGACTGTTATTTGAATATTAGGGATATTATCCCACTCTTTGTTTCAGGAGCACAAATATTTTCTCTCTTTTTTATTTGCCTTTTAATATTGTTTGTCATACTTTAAGCTTTCCGTTATAACTTCTATTTTTCATGTCTAGATTAAACATGATTCACAGATGTATGACTGTACAATATTCACCTGAGTTCTCTTCTAGTATATTTATACATTTATATTCTCACTCCATCTCTGTATTATTTTAAAGCCACTCTCATGTCACAGGGAACAAGATTGAAGCAGAAAATTATTAAAGAACTGCCCATTTTTCAGATTATCTTGAAGAGACAGAGCCAGGACTCACATGAAGCTTCAGATTTCCAGGCTAGTATTCTTTTTACTAAGCATTCTGTACCAATATCTATGGTACAATACAAGTAGAGTCCTACTTTACCTAGCTACTAAGCAATTCTTCCTTTCAAATTTCATACTGAATGCAGTTTTCACATCTTTGTTCCTCAAGCTGTAGATGAGGGGGTTCAACATGGGGATCATCATGGTGTAAAAGAGGGAAATCACTTTATTGATATCTAGGGAGGAACATGAGCTAGTTCGAACATAATTGAA
>NW_011481074.1:0-313 GCF_000754665.1 Bison bison bison | reverse complement strand
ATGGAAAAGAAAGGCAAAAAAGCAAAATGGCTGTCTGAGGAGGCCTTACAAATAGCTGTGAAAAGAAGAGAAGTGAAAAGCAAAGGAGAAAAGGAAAGATATGCCCATTTGAATGCAGAGTTCCAAAGAATAGCAAGGAGAAATAAGAAAGCCTTCCTCAGAGATCAATGCAAAGAAATAGAGGAAAACAATAGAATGGGATAAAAAAATAAATAAAATGGAAAAGACTAGAGATCTCTTCAAGAAAATTAGAAATACCAAGGGAACAAACATTTCATGCAAAGATGGGTTCAATAAAGGACAGAAATGGTAT
>NW_011481073.1:4641-5620 GCF_000754665.1 Bison bison bison | reverse complement strand
CCATGGGTGTACATGTGTTCCCCATCCTGAACCCCCTTCCCACCTCCCTCCCTGTACCATCCCTCTGGGTCATTCAAGGCCAACCTTCTGGGTGAAGGCAGGAAGAAAAGTTTATTTTCTAAAGATAAGCAACTTGCTATATTTAAATCATATACATGCATAGTGTAGATTTCTTTGTGATTATTCCCCATATACATATGAGGTGATTTCAGCTCATACGTGTAGCCTGATTTTGGAGTCATTGAAATTGCAAGACAAATTTAATAGGAAATGAAGGCAAAAAGGGAAACTTCCTCCTTTGCAGTGCCATCTGATTCATTATATTAGTCCTTTTATAGCAGGATAAACACTGTAAAGATGCAAGTTTAACTTTTTGATTGCTTTAAACATATGGCTGAGAGCAAGCTTGTATGCATCATTTTCTTGCTTTAGCATAATTTGGCTTTCTAAAAACCAAGATGTCTTTGAACTGGAGGGGACACTCTTTTTAAAAGCAGCAAATGTGATACCTGTCAACAAGGATAAGCATGGTATTAATAAAAGTGTATGTTAATGCATTAAACTAGTAGAATATCAGCAGGATATCAGTTTCATTGCCAACTGATTTTTAAAGATGATCCACCATTTGAATTAGTGTTAGTGATAAATTATTTCCAAGTAGTATTAATCATACTCACTGGGAAATTAAAATGTCATAAAATGATGAAGTGTTAAAGAAATGATATCTCACATCTACACCTGCATATGCATCACAGTATCACCACAATATTTGCTCAAAAACATTCACAAGAGACGATTTTGAACATGATGTTTGGTGATATAAGTTATTTAACATTCTGCTCATTCTTTTAGTAATACTTAATAAACACTTTCTATAAGTAAAAATGTTATATACTACATTATGTTCACTGCTTTTAAAAAAGAAATAACTAAAATGAGCGAAGGCCCTTTAATTTTTTCCACTGATTTTGTTTGGTAG
>NW_011481073.1:0-568 GCF_000754665.1 Bison bison bison | reverse complement strand
TCCAAAGAAGACATACAGATGGCTACAAACACATGAAAAGATGCTCAACATCACTCATTATCAGAGAAATGCAAATCAAAACCACTATGAGGTACCATTTCACACCAGTCAGAATGGCTGCGATCCAAAAGTCTACAAGTAATAAATGCAGGAGAGGATGTGGAGAAAAGGGAACCCTCTTACACTGTTGGTGGGAATGCAAACTAGTACAGCCACTATGGAGAACAGTGTGGAGATTCCTTAAAAACTGGAAATAGAACTGCCTTATGATCCAGCAATCCCACTGCTGGGCATACACACTGAGGAAACCAGAAGGGAAAGAGACACGTGTACCCCAATGTTCATAACAACACATGTTTATAATAGCCAGGACATGGAAGCAACCTAGATGTCCATCAGCAGATGAATGGATAAGAAAGTGTGGTACATATACACAATGGAGTATTACTCAGCCATTGAAAAGAATACATTTGAATCAGTTCTAATGAGGTGGATGAAACTGGAGCCTATTATACAGAGTGAAGTAAGCCAGAAAGAAAAACACCAATACAGTATCTGCTACTGCTAA
>NW_011481072.1:15049-15812 GCF_000754665.1 Bison bison bison | reverse complement strand
CATCTCTGAGGGGTCCAGACAGTGGAGAGCAAATAGGGAAGTGATTACAGGCTAGCTTGCTCTCACCCTATTTGATTCCCCCTCTTCTCTTCCTGGTCAACTCTATCTCCCTCCTCCCACTTCTGTTCTCCATGTAATTTTGTGAAACTTTCCAGGTGTCCCTCACTGTGGAGAAACTTTTCATCACTAACCTAGATGATTTATCATTGATGCTGTATAGATGGAGAAGTCTTAAGGTTCAGTTCAGTTCAGTCACACAGTCATGTCCGTCTCTTTGCAATCCCATGAATTGCAGCACACCAGGCCTCCCTGTCCATCATCAACTCCCAGAGTTCACTCCAACTCACGTCCATAGAGTCAGTGATGCCATCCAGGCAGCTCATCCTCTGTTGTCCCCTTCTCCTCCTGCCCCCAATCCCTCCCAGCATCAGAGTCTTTTCCAATGAGTCAACTCATCATATGAGGTAACTGTAAGAATAAGACTGAAAATCAGAGGCAGGAGGCTTAAGTCCAAAACCTGAGAACACCAGAGAACTCCTGATTCAGGGAACATTAATCGATAAGAGCTCATCAAAAGCCTCCATACCTACAATGAAATCAATCACCACCCAAGAGCCAACAAGTTTCAGAGCAAGACATACCATGCAAATTCTCCAGCAACACTGAAACATAGCCCTGAGTTTCAATATACAGGCTGCCCAAAGTCACACCAAACCCACTGACATCTCAAAACTCACTACTGGACACTGCATTGCACTCCAGA
>NW_011481072.1:10151-11446 GCF_000754665.1 Bison bison bison | reverse complement strand
TAACAAATTGAAAGATAAAATCCATATGATTATCTCAATAGATGCAGAGAAAGCCTTTGACAAAATTCAGCATCCATTTATGATAAAAACTTGCATTCCTGTACAGTAACAATGAGAAAAAAGAAAGAGAAATTAAGGAAACAATTCCATTCACCATTGCAACAAAATAAATAAAATACTTAGGAATATATCTACCTAAAGAAACAAAAGACCTCTGTATAGAAAACTATAAAACTGATGAAAGAAATCAAAGAGTACACAAATAGATGGAGAAATATACCATGTCCATGGACTGGAAGAATCAATATGTTGAAAATGAGTATACTACCCAAAGCAATCTATAGATCCAATGCAATCCCAATCAAGCTACCAACAGTATTTTTCAGAGAACTAGAACAAATAATTTCACAATTTGTATGGAAATACAGAAAACCTCCAATAGCCAAAGCAATCCTGAAAAAGAAGAATGGAACTGGAGGAATCAACCTGCCTGACTTCCAGCTCTACTACAAAGCTACAGTCGTCAAGACATTATGTTACTGGCACAAAGACAAATATAGATCAATGGAACAAAATAGAAAGCTCAGAGATAAATCCACACACCTATGGACACCTTAGGTTGGGGCTTCCCTGATGGCTCAGACGGTAAAGTGTCTGCCTGCAGTGCAGGAGACCCGGGTTTGATCCCTGGGTTAGGAAGATTCCCTGGAGAAGAAAATGGCAACCCACTCCAGTACTCTTGCCTGGAAAATTCCATGGACTGAGGAGCCTGGCGGGCTACAATCCATGGGGTCGCAAAGAGTCAGACACGACTGAGTGACCTGACTTCATTATGGACACCTTATCTTTGACAAAGGAGGCAAGACTATACAATGGAGAAAAGACAATCTCTTTAACAAGTGATGCTGGGAAAACTGCTCAACCACTTGTAAAAGAATGAAACTAGAACACTTTCTAACATGACACACAAGAGTAAATTCAAAATGGATTAAAGATCTAAATGTAAGACCAGAAACTATAAAACTCCTAGAGGAAAACAAAGGCAAAACATTCTCCAACATAAATCACAGCAGGATCCTCTATGACCCACCTCCCAGATTATTGGAAATAAAAGCAAAAATAAACAAATGGGAACTAATTAACCTTAAAAGCTTTGGCATAACAAAGGAACATATAAACAAGGTGAAAAGACAGCCTTCAGAACGGGAGAAAAATAATAGCAAAACAAGCAGCTGACAAATAATTAATCTCAAAAGTATACAAGAAACCCCTGCAACTCAATACCAGAAAAATAA
>NW_011481072.1:9339-10051 GCF_000754665.1 Bison bison bison | reverse complement strand
ATCCAAAAGTCTACAAGCAATAAATGCTGGAGAGGGTGTGGAGAAAAGGGAACCCTCTTACACTCTTGGTGGGAATGCAAACAAGTACAGCCACTATGGAGAACAGTGTGGAGATTCCTTAAAAAAATGGAAATAAAACTGCCATATGACCCAGCAATCCCATTGCTGTTCATACACACCGAGGGAACCAGAACTGAAGGAAACACATATACCCCAATGTTCATCGCAGCACTGTTGTTAATAGCCAGGACATGGAAGCAACCTAGATGTCCATCAGCAGATGAATGGGTAAGAAAGCTGTGGTATATATTCACAATGGAATATGACTCAGCCATTAAAAAGAATACATTTGAATCAGTGCTAATGAGTTGGATGAAACTGGAGCCTATTGTACAGAGTGAAATAAAGCAGAAAGAAAAATACCAATACAGTATTTTAACACATATATATGGAATTTAGAAAAGTCATAACAGTAACCCCACATACGAGGCAGCAAAAGAGACAGATGTATAGAACAGTCTTTTGGACTCTGTGGGAGAGGGCGAGGGTGGGATGATTTGGGAGAATGGCATGGAAACATGTATGTTGTTATATGTGAAAAGATCACCAATCCAGGTTCAATGCATGAGACAGGGTGCTTGGAGCTGGTGCACTGGGATGACCCAGAAGGATGGGATGGGGAGGGAGGTGGGAGGGGGGTTCAGGATGGGGA
>NW_011481072.1:4206-6380 GCF_000754665.1 Bison bison bison | reverse complement strand
TCATATTTTGTCGAGTCTCAGCCTGTTTCACTGTTCTTATTTCTCACGGTGTCATTCTATGTCTGACTCTATCTCTTCTTTCTTGCCTATATGTCAGCATTGACAAGAATATCATTCTTCAAGGACTTCTTTAATGCAGCCAAATAGATCTATGGAAGGGAGATTCTTGAGATATGTCCACAGGGAGACATGCTCCAAACAAGTATTCTCTCCAAATCAATCCAATTCAAATCATAGGTTTATCAAACAATTTTTGAGGGCCAACTGGAAGCCACACCAAATATGCTGAAAGTATTCTACCAGGATAGCCCATATGCCAGATCAACTGAATGTCAACATCTTCCCTACTATGCTCATATTTCAACTATCAAGTCAATATTTTTTTTAAAAAAAATCATCCAATTAATGCCTAAGGAGGGTTTAAAGTAACATACTCTCCATCAGCCTTGGTTTACTGTCTGTCTGTGAAACTAATAATCAGTGTACAGATCTAACTTTAAATGCAGATATTATTAAAAAAAAACACTAATAAGAAATTAGAGGTCAAATTAAATTTACAGCAGTATCCCTGTTCCTCAAGGTAGACTTTGTAAATATCAGCAGGAATGCCAGGCATATTACACAACTCCAGGGGGTCGATATTCACATTATATTCTACAGGAATGGCATCCCCTGGAGTTGTAAAGAGCACAACCAGCAGGGCAGTATCTGAAGACGCTGGTCAGCAGAACTGATTTAGGGTAACAAAGGACCAATGCAAAGAAAACAATTGATTGCAAAAGAGTGCTGATCCATGCCAGTGATATTTCAAGTTTTTGCAAAGTCAAAGAGACTGCTACACTTGCAGCTTGTTAAAATTGAGTACTAGTCTGACCTGGCTTTGATGAGCTGAGGGAATTCTAGTGAAGGGCAAAGCTCAAAAATTGGGAGTTTTATCTGAACCTTTTCTCAGCTCTTCAAATCACCAGGTGCTAGATGCCTCATGGGAACTAGCTTTCTTGTGAGATTTTTTGTAATTTCCATTAAAGGTTGTTAAGAAGGGGGAAAAAAAATATCTTAAGAGACTAACTGAATGCACCCCAGTGCTTCTAATAACAGCAGGAAACCTGGCCATGTGTAAAGACCTATGAGATCAAAGTCAGCTCTGCAAACAAGGAGGTATCTATGCTAGTCCTGAGCTTTCAGTTCCGGGCACTTACTGCCTTTCTGTCTTCTGTGATAGGGACAACTGCTATACATTTCACCTAAACTCAGATTTTCTGTTCTATTTGACTGTTGCCTGCATCTGTGAACTATTTTCCAATGACTGACTAGCATTTACTTTGTATCTAAAAATAACTTTGGCTTGATTTTTGTTTGAACATGCGGTGTGCCATAAATGGTAAAACTGAGACACAGACTGAAAAATTTTACACTTCATTGAGTGCCACCATGTGTCACAGAGGGATATAAATAACCTTGTTCATTGTCTCAATGCTGGGAATCAAACCCAGGACTGTCTGATACTAGAGCTCATGCGATTAACTCTATTAACTGCTGAACTCTACCTTGGCTTTATTTATGATTTATTTATTATTTTCATGACTTCATTAATTTTTAATCCTCAGTGTGAAAAGAAAATTTGCAAAAGCTTTTGTAATTAAATAAGAGTTAGTGAGTCATCATTATTTCCTTTTTATTTTTTGGTTGATTGCTCAGTTTCTTTTTAATTTATTTTTAATTGGTAGAAATTGCTTTATTGTATTGTGTTGATTTTGTGTTGATCAATATTGTGTTGATTTCTGCCATACAACAACACAAATCGGCCATAATTATACATATATCACCTCTCTCTTGAGCATCCCTCCACTATCCCATTCCCATACCACTAAGTCATCACAGAGCACCAGGCTAGGCTCCCTGTGTTATACAGTAATTTCTCACCAGCTATTAGTTTACACATGGTAGTAGTGTATATGTGTCAATGCTACTTTCTTCATTTGTCCCACTCTCTCTGTCCTCCACTGTGTCCACAAGACCATTCCATATATCTCATCTCCATTCCTTCCCTGCAAATAGGCATCAATACCACTTTTTTAGATTCCATATATATGCATTACTATACGATATTTATTTTTTCTCTTTGGCTTACTTCACTCTGTATAACAGGCTCTAGGTTCATCCAACTCACTAGA
>NW_011481072.1:0-559 GCF_000754665.1 Bison bison bison | reverse complement strand
AAAATGCTGCACTTAATATGTCAGAAAATTTGGAAAACTCAGCAATGGCCACAGGACTGGACAAGGTCAGTTTTCATTCCAATCCCAAAGAAAGGCAGTGCCAAAGAATGCTCAAAATACCGCACAATTGCATTCATCTCAGTTCAGTCATTCAGTCGTGTCTGACTCTTTGTGACCCCATGAACCACATCATGCCAGGCTTCCCTGTCCATCACCAACTGCCGGAGCCTACTCAAACCCATGTCCATTGAGTCGGTGATGCCATCCAACCATCTTATCCTCTGTCTTCCTCTTCTCCTCCTGCCCTCAATCTTTCCCAGCATCAGGGTCTTTTCAAATGAGACAGCTCTTTGCATCAGGTGGCCAAAGTATTGGAGTTTCAGCTTCAACATCAGTCCTTCCAATGAACAACCAAGACCGATCTCCTTTAGGATGGACTGGTTGGATCTCCTTGCACCTCCAAGGGACTCAAGACCCTTCTCCAACACCACAGTTCAAAAGCATCAATTCTTCGGCGCTCAGCTTTCTTTACACTCCAACTCTCACATCCATACATGAC
>NW_011481071.1:4168-5489 GCF_000754665.1 Bison bison bison | reverse complement strand
CACTGCCTCTATGTACTATGACTTGGTCTTTCCCAGTTAACTCTCAGTCTCAGCCTTGCTCTTATCTCTAGGTCCTTGAAATGCCCACGTTCAAGACAGCTCAGCTGAATTCAGACACGGGCTCAGTCCCACTCATGACCTTGTTACTCCCAAATTCTTTCTCCCTGTCACTAGCAACCCCTTCTTCCAGGTGATTGCTCAGACCTAAAACAGTCATTCTGACCCTCTCTTTCTCTCATGCATTGAATCCATCAGCAAATCTTTTCAGAGTCCACACTTCTCACCACTTGTGCTGCTAAAACCATGGTTCAAGTCCTTTTCCTCTTTTACCTGGATTATTTTAACAATTTCCCTGGTCTCCCTGCAGTCACTCTTAGCCTCTGTTTGTTATCAGCACAGACATTGACCCTATTCAGGTGTCAATCAAGTCACTCTGGTATTCAGAACCTTCCAGTTGCACCCTAAATGCCTCAGTGTAAGGCCAAAGTCCTTGTTCATTCTGGCCTCAGTGCCCTTCAGTCACTGGCCTCACTTATCTCCTCTGTCTCTCACCTTTTATCTCCTTTATCTCCATTCCAGCCATACTGGCTTCTTTGCTGTCTCTTGAAAACATCAGGTAAGTTCTGTCTTCTATCACTAAAATGTACGCTCAGTGAGAACAGAGATTTTTTTTTTTTATTTACTGCTGGTTCCCAGTGCCTACCACAGCATTTGGAACATAGCACGTACCTACTAAATATTTATGAAATGAGTGAATCCATGTTGAGGATGTAGCTTGGGTCAAATCTGCTACCGTACTTACATTTACCCAATATGAGAATGATGCTTCAGCACCTCTAGGCTTGCCTTGGCCCCTAGCTTCCATTAAATTGTTACCTGTTGTCTTTGCATTGATTTATTCTGTGTTATTTCCTGCTGCTTTGAAATTTGAGCCCTTTGAATGTTTTTCCTGCCTCAATCCCAACTGAGATACCCTTTGCCCTTTCTAACTCTTGAAATCCTATGTACTCTCTTGGACCCAACTAAAGCCTCACTTTTTTCATGACACATTCTTTGACACATTCATCTTCATTCACTTCACTTTGACATCTTCTTTGAACTAGACATTAGGAAAAAAATTAAATCATAGTCCTTATGTTTTTGAACAGTTTAAGATTTACAGAAACATTGAGCAGATAGTAAAAGAGTTCCCATATTGCTTCCCTGATACCTCCCTCCCAGTTTCCTTTATTATTCACATATTGCATTTCTGTGGTACATTTGTTATCACCAATGAGCCAAAATTGATTCATCTTATTACCCGAAGTCCATATATTAGTTT
>NW_011481071.1:0-388 GCF_000754665.1 Bison bison bison | reverse complement strand
ACCAATAATTGGCTCCAGTGGCTTCTGCCTCAGGTAACCTGAACTTTGTTGTGATTATCTGTATTCACCTGTCTCTCCACATTTGGGACAAGCCTTTTGCCTGGTGATGTCAGTTCTCTAGGTCTAAGAAAAGTCATTGCTTTTCTGTTGCCTCAATGTCTTTCTTATTTTAAGGCTTGGAATGGCAATTTCTAAGCTCTTACTCTACACTTCAATTTCTAAGCTCTACACTTCAGAGCTTGATATTAAACATTTGGGTCGGAATTTTTTTTGTACTTGGGGTTTGAGTGTCCGGATTCATGTTCATAGTCCAAACATCACCAATAAGCCTGCACAGGTGGAAGTATTAATGCTCAAGGTCAGTTCAGTAGCTACTTCATAAAGAGAT
>NW_011481070.1:13201-14343 GCF_000754665.1 Bison bison bison | reverse complement strand
TCATAACTTTCCTTTCAAGGAGTAAGCGTCTTTTAATTTCATGGCTGCAGTCACCATCTGCAGTGATTTTGGAGCCCAGAAAAATATAGTCTGACACTGTTTCCCCATCTATTTCCCATGAAGTGATGGTACCGGATGCCATGATCTTCGTTTTCTGAATGTTGAGCTTTAAGCCAACTTTTTCACTCTCCACTTTCACTTTCATCAGGAGGCTTTTTAGTTTCTCTTCACTTTCTGCCATGAGGGTGGTGTCATCTGCATATCTGAGGTTATTGATATTTCTCCCAGCAATCTTGATTCCAGCTTGTGTTTCTTCCAGTCCAGCGTTTCTCATGATGTACTCTGCATATAGGTTAAATAAACAGGGTGACAATATACAGCCTTGAATGGTATGGACCTAATAAAAGCACAAGATATTAAGAAGAGGTGGCAAGAATAAACAGAAGAACTGTACAAAAAAGATCTTCATGACCCAGATAACCCCGATGGTGTGATCGCTCACCTAGAGCTAGACATCCTGGAATGTGAAGTCAAGTGGGCCTTAGGCAGCATCACTACAAACAAAGCTAGGCTGCAGTCTATAGGGTTGCACAGAGTTGGACACGACTGAAGTGGCTTAGCACCCAAACATGCATATAATCTCTTAGTTTTGAACAAATTCTAACAACCCTAAAACACCATCATATTTTGGTTCTCCTCTTTAATGTTTTTGACATTTTACTTACTGTATTGTTCAGTTCTGCTTGGTTCTTCTTTATATTCTGTATTAAAATCCCCACTGTGTTCATCCATTATTTTCTGAGTTAAGTCTAAGCAACATGGTACTAGAGAACCAATAGGTCAACAAAAAATAAGATAAGAAATAAAAATATACTTTGAGATAAATGAAAATAGAAAAACAGTGATCTCAAATCTATGAGATGCATCAAAATGCAGTTCTCAGAGGAAAGTTCATAGTGATACAATTCTAATCAGGAAACAAAAAGAGTATAATGAAGAATTTAACCTTACATTTAAAACAACTAGGAAAAAAAGAAATAGGAAACTCAATAGAAGTAACTAACTATATTAGATAGATTGTTTATCTTCACTTTTGTTATTTGTGTGTGTGTGTGTGTGGTTTTTTTTTTTTTTTTTTTTTT
>NW_011481070.1:7001-11445 GCF_000754665.1 Bison bison bison | reverse complement strand
TCTTCCTCTTCTCCTCCTGCCTTCAATCTTTCCCAGCATCAGGGTCTTTTCCAATGAGTCAGTCAGTTCTTCTTCGCATGAGGTTGCCAAAGTATTGGAGTTTCAGCTTTAGTATCAGTCCTTCCAATGAACATCCAGGACTGGTCTCCTTTAGGATGGACTGGTTGGATCTCCATGCAGTCCAAGGGACTTGCAAGAGTCTTCTCCAGCACCACAGTTCAAAAGCATCAATTCTTCAGTGCTCAGCTTTCCTCACAGTCCAACTCTCACATCCATACATGACTACTGGAAAAACCATAGATTTAACTAAATAGACCTTTGTTGGCAAAATTATACCATGAAATATATATTGTATCTGGGTTCTTGCACTCAATTTTCATTCCCCTCCCCTTATCCTGTTTCATGTCTTCTTCCATTGTAAAAAGAAAACACATAATTAAAAATCTATAGTTTTTTTTTTTTAATACTGTCTCTTCTGGACAGTCACAAATACTCTTGCTTGTTAGATTTTTGTTAAAGTCTTTTCCAAAACTTGTAGCCAGTCACTTGCAGACACAGATATCCATTTTTCTTTTGCTCTAAATACTACCTCAAATCAACTTAAGCGGTGAATCTTATCTGAGCTATTAATCATTATGTCATTTCCAGAGTATGTTCAGTGCAAAGTTCAAAATTTTCCTCCTAGGCACAAGTTTTGTATTTCTCACTCAGCTCCATTTAAAAAATGTGATATTTTAACATTTTTCAGCATCAAGTAGAAGTTAAATTTTCCTCTCTATTACTTTTCACAGGCTTTCAATCCAGAGTCCCAGTGTGGTGCTCTGCCTGGGTCCTTATACCATGTCTGTCATACTGAACATTTTTACTCGTATTTCAGATATGTTACAAATTCCTACAAAAACCTGTTATTTATAGTATGTGAATCATTCTCCATTGGATCATTATTGCAAAACATTTGCTGCATTGATCAGTATATATATATATATATATATATATATATAAACTAACATTAGAATATAGCTCTGGCTATTTATTGAACTATCCATGCTTCAACTTTATGCTACCTGGAGACTCTGGTGCTAGTACATCACTTCATCCCTCTCCACTATTACTGCTCATGTGAAATTCTGGCCCATTTTTCACACCACAGTTGTGCTCTCCCAGTCAAAGTGTAATTCATATTGATACAGGAAAGAATAAGACTGCAGTTAAATTTTTCCACACTAAAGTTTCCATTCCTCATGAAATCCTTTAAGGAAACACTAGGATATGATTCCTTATAAGAGAATGAGGTTTGCAATTAGGATAAAGAGTATTATGATGATCTAAATTATTAATCATAAAGTCTGTTATAAGGCCATTTGAAGCACACCTCAAACTGGTATTTAGATTTTCCCTTATTTTTCCAATACACCTCCTCTTTTCTCGTATCTTCATATAACCCCTATCTTTACCTTCATTATTCTGCACATAGTCCTAGGTATAACTTGGTCTTTTAATCAGTTCTTATGTATTCCATTTACTTTCCTAGTCTGTAAAATGGACTATCAACTTCCTAATTTGAATACTGCATAAGACCCATTATAATCTTCAGAAAGAATCATATATATCAAAAAATGTATCCTTTGCTAACTTCAGTTGCCTCTCCTGTCATAAAACTCTTGATTTATTATGCTAACAAAGTTTCTCTTTCTTTGCTGAGTTCAGCCAAGAATAAGAAGTGAAAAAGACAAAATGTGATCCTGCCAAATCTATGGCAAGAAATAAGTTGAAATGTTTTAAAAAATATGACATTTAATAATCACAATGCTTTTCAGACCAAATTTTCAGAATGAAAATTTTAAGATTATTTTTCTTTAATGTTTTTCATTTGCCAGTTTATAGTGCTAGTTATGAAATAACAGTAAAATAAGATGAGTCACTTAAGAGTTGGTAAGAGGAAGATGAGCATGGCTGTGTGAATTATTAGAAGTTATCAATAGCCCAAAGGAGTTACAAACAATAACTTCTTGTTTAATAATATTGTCAAACATATTTGCTCTGCTTTTCAGACCAAAGTTAGCAACAGAATTAAGAATAGCACCATTCTGGACAAATTAAAGTATTATAAATAATATTATGTAATCTGTGTTTCATATAATTCATGAAGGAACTGTGGTTAAATTGTGAAGAGTCATGAAGAGACGTTTAGAGTCAAGTTGTGGGAGGAATAAGAAGGACCAACACATAGAGTGGATGGTAAGAAGGTAAAGAGAAAGCAGAAATAAAAATAACAGTCAAGTGCATGGTTGTATTTGAAAAGATGTTTGTGTTTATTTCAATATTTAATCTCTAGACATATGTAAAATATGTGAACAATAATTTCCTAACAACAACATGAAAAAAATGTAGAGCTAGAGGACTTCTGCTTAGAATACACACATTTATTAAGAACTGTTTTTAAGAAAAAATGATCTGACCCCATGTATCATGAAAACACTATTATTTGATTTGAAAATCCATTCCATGTATTTACATGGAAATACCTGGATGTATCCCCATTTCCTCTCAAGTAGCATTCATTTATTATTTTTAAAACTTATACAGCAGTAAGAGGAAAACTTCCATGCTTTGTCAGCCCAGTGAAAAATCCTTAGTGAGCTCAGTGGTATTACAATTAGAAGTTCAATATATGCATATATATTTTGTGGCTATGCAATGCTTCCAAATGCTACACTCCATGTCCCCACATTTCAATCACTACCAAAGTAAATGTTATTTTAAAACACTATTAAGGAAGCATCACTACTAACCTTACAAAAATAAAAGTCTTATAAAGGAATTACCATAAACAAATGTATAGAAACAAATTAGAAGCAGAAAAAATGGACAAATTCCTGGCAGGATCCAAGCTATACCACAACTAACAGAAGTAGAAATATAAAATCTGACTAGACTTATAAAAAGTAAAGAAATTCTAATAATGTTTTTTAAAATTTCAAATGGAGGGAAAAGCTCAAAGTCAGATGGTGTCACTGGCCAGTTATACCCAAAATTTAAAGAATGATTTATGTCATTTTTTTTTAATACAGTGTCCCAAGAAAATGGAAGAAGGAACACTTTTTACTCATTCTATGAGGGCAGTGTTATGATAATACGGAAGCCAGACCAAGTGTCACAAGGAAACTGCAGGCTGATATCTCTTCTGAATATAGATACAAAGATCACCAACAAAACACTGCTAAACTGAATATAGCAAAGTATTAAAAGGATTACACACCATAATCAATTGGGGTTTACTCAGAAATGTAAGCTTGGTTTAACATCCAAAAATGAATTAGTGTCATAAGCCATGTTAAGAGCAAACAGGCCAAAAACCACATGATCATTTGGATACATACATTAAAAGAAGTTGACAAAATCTAACATTCTTTCATGATAAAAACACTCAAACCAGAAATGGAAAGGAATTCCTTCAACTTGATAAAGGGCATCTATTAAAACCTCATGAATAGGTATTTCCCTGATGGTATGGTGTCTAAGACTCTGCACTCCCAGTTCAGGGGGCCTGAGCTTGATCCCTGGTCAGGGAACTAGATCCTGCGTGTCACAACTAAAGATTCCACATGCTGAAACAAAGATTGAAGAATCCCACATACTGCAACCAAAAAAATCCATCATGCCACAACAAGGATCAAAGATTCCACATGCCAAAACTAAGATGCAGCACAGCCAAATAAATTAAAAGCCCATAGCTAATATACTCATTGTGTGTAAATTAGTAACTTTCTTCTAAGATCAGAAAAAAAAAGATATGGTTTCTTTTTCTATTCCCTAGTGTACTGGAGGTTCTAATCATAGTAATTAGGCAGGTCAATCATCATACCAGTATCTCTGAAAAAGATGAAGTTGTACTAGAATAATCATGTTTAGAATGAAGGAAATTACGTTTCCCAAAAGAAGACAGGGAAGGAAGAGAAATTGAAATAGAGGCAACTCAGTGGAGAATCCCAGGGATGGTGGAGCCTGGTGGGCTGTCCTCTATGGGGTCGCACAGAGTCAGACACGACTGAAGCGACGCAGCAGCAGCAGCAGCAGCAGCAGCAGCAGCATGCCCTCCCTTCTCTTTTCCCTTTAAACACTCTCTTTCCTTTTATTTATTTATATTTTTTCTGTAGCTGTTGCTTTTGCTATGAAGTAGTAGTTGTCATTGTTGCTGAAAAAACAGAATCTCATTTGCTTTAAAACAATTCTAAAATTTTTATGTGAAAAATAAGAATTTGCCCTTGCATTGCCATTAATTAAAATGTATTATTGATTCATAACGTGGGTAATTTTATTTAAAAATATTGCTCATATTAAATCACAATTAAAGAGTTAGGTAACTGAGGCAGGCTTTAGTTGTAAGGATATGGGTTTCATAGTGTACAGACAGCTCCTTCAATATATGTTGCTGTATGAACAT
>NW_011481070.1:2531-5654 GCF_000754665.1 Bison bison bison | reverse complement strand
CTGAGTAACTATAGCTTAGTTAATAGTATTGTGCCAATTTTGTTTTCTTAGTTTTTGAAAAAAACATAAACTGGTCCTACAGGATAATAGCTTTGGGGGAATCTGGAGTGAAGAATATAGAAGAACTTTCTTCATCTTTTCATCCTTCTGTAAATCTAAAATTATTAAATAATAAAAAGCTTTTTATGCCAAAATAATTTTTAAATTATTTTTAAATCTTATTTATATCAGAAGTTGAATGAATAAATTATTATACCGTGTGTATCCCCTTTATGGATCACAGCCCTGCTGTGTTGAAGGGGTTTTTGCAACTCAGTGAAGCTATAAGCCATGTCATGCAGGGCCACCCAAGATGGACGGATCATAGTGAAGAGTTCTCATAAAACGTGGTCCACTGGATCGGGAAATGGCAACCCACCCCAGTATTCTTGCCACGAGAGTCCATGCACAGTATAACAGCAAAATGATGTGACACCAAAAGATAAGCCCCCTAGAATTGAAAGGTGTCCAATATGCTATGGGAGAAGACCAGACGGCAATTACTAATAGCTTCAGAAAGAATGAAGTGACTAGGCCAAAGTGGAAACGATGCTCAAGTATAGATGTGTCTGGTGGTGAAAGTAAAGTCTGATATTATAAAAAAACAATATTGCATAAGAACCTGGAATATTAGGCCAATGCGTGTGTGCCAAGACGCTTCAGTTGTGTCCAACTCTTCGACCCAGTGGACTGTAGCCCACCAAACTTCTTTGTCCATGGGATTCTCTAAATAAGAATACTTGAGTGGGTTGCCATTTCCTCCTTCAGGGGTTCCTTCCAACCCAGGAATTGAGCCTATGTCTCATATGTCTCTTGCATTGGCAAGTAAGTCTTTTACCACTAGCACCAGCTGGGAAGATTGTAGTGAAAGTGCTAGTTACTCAGTCATGTCCAACTCTTTGCAACTCCATGGACTGTAGCCTGCCAGTCTCCTATGTTAGGCCCATAAACCAAAGTAAGTTGGATCTGGTCAATCAGAACACTGCAAGAGTGAACATTTACATCTTAGGAGTCAGTGAACTAAAATGGACAGGAATGGGCAAATGTAATTCAGAGGACCATTAAATCTACTACTGTGAGTAAGAAACCCTTTTGAAGAAGGGCCTTCATAGTCAACAAAATAGTTGACTTCTGAAATGCAGTACTTGGGTTCAATCTCAAAAATGACAGAATGATCTTGGATTGTTTCCAATGCAAACTATTCAACATCACAGTAGTCTGACTATATGCCCCAACTGCTGACGCTGAAGTTGACAAGTTCTATGAAGACCTACAAGACCTTCTATAACTAACATCAAATAAAATGTCCTTTTCCTCATAGGGGGTTGGAACACAAAAGTATGCAGTCAAGAGATACCTGGAGTAACAGAAAAGTTTGCCCTTGGAGTACAAAATGAAGCAGGGCAAAGGCTAACAGAGTTTTGTCAAAATTACATGCTGGTTATGTTAAACACCCTTGTCCAACAACCCAAGAGACGACTCTACACATGAACATCACCAGATGGTCAATAACAATATCAAACTGATAATATTCTTTACAACCTACAGAGGAGAAGCCCTATATAGTCAGCAAAAACAAGACCTGGAGCTGACTGTGGCTCAGATCATGAGCTCCTTATTACAAAATTCAGGCTTAAATTGAAGAAAGTAGTGAAAACCACTAGACCATTCAGATATGACCTAAATCAAATACTTTATGATTACACAGCAGAGGTGGAAAATAGATTCAAGGGATTAGATCTGGTAGACAGCGTGTGAAGAACTGTGGATGGAGGTTCAAACATTGAAGGCACTAGAAGCAGTGAACAAGACCATCCCAAAGATAAAGTAATGCACTAAAGCAAAGTGGCTATCTGAAGAGGCTTTACAAATATCTGAGAAAAGAAAAGAAGTGAAAAGCAAGGGAGAATAGGAAAGATTTACCCAACTGAATACAGAAGTCTGGAGAATAGCAAGGAGAGTTTAGAAGCCTTCTTAGATGAATAATGCAGAGAATTAAAGGAAAACAAAAATGAGAAAGACTACGAATCTCTTCAAGAAAAGTGAGATATCAATGGAACATTTCATGCAAGGATGAGCATGATAGAGGACAGAAACTGTAAGGACCTAACAAGAGTAGAAGATATTAAGAAGAGGTAGCAGGAATACAGAAAAGAACCATATAAAAAAGGTCTTAGTGACCCGAATAATCATGGTGGTGTGGTCACTCACATAGAATCTGACATCCTGGAATGTGAAGTCAAGTGGAACTTAGGAAACATTGTTACAAAAAGAAAAGAAAAACTAGTGGAGGTGACAGAATTCCAGCTAAGCTACTTCAAATCCTAAAAGATGATGCTATCAAAGTGCTACTGTCAATAGGTCAGCAAATTCGGAAAACTTATCAGTGGTTACAAGACTGAAAAAGGTCAGTTTTCATTCCAATCCCGAAGAAAGGCAATACCAAAAATGTTCAAAGTACCACACAATTATGCAGATTTCACATGCTAGCAACTTTATGGTCCAAATCCTTTAAGTTAGGCCTCAGAAGTATGTGAACTGAGAACTTCTAGATGTATAAACTGGGTTCAGGGAAGGCAGAGAAGCCAGAGATCAAATTGCAAATATTTCTTGTATCATAAAGAAAGCAAGGGAATTCCAGGAAAACCTCTACTTCTGCTTCATTAATTATGCTAAAGCCTTTGACTGTGTGGATCACAAGGTGTGAAACATTAGTAAAGAGATGGGAGTACCAGACCACCTTAGTGGTCTCCTGAGGAATCGTATGCAGGTCAAAAAGCAACATTTGTAACAGGATATGGAAAAATAGACTGGTTCCAGATTGAGAAAGGAGTACTATAAGGCCGTATAGCCTCACCCTGATTTTTAACTTATATGCAGAGTATATTATGTGAAATTTCACGCTGGATGAATCACAAGCTGGAATCAAGATTTCTGGAAGAAATATCAACAACCTCAGATATGTATATGATACCACTCTAATGGCAGAAAGTAAAGAGAAACTAAAGAACATCTTGGTGAAGGTGAAAAAGCTGGCTTAAACTCAACACTGAAAAAGTTAAGATCACAGCGTCTAGTGTCACC
>NW_011481070.1:0-349 GCF_000754665.1 Bison bison bison | reverse complement strand
CCCCACTCCCATGTTATTTATGAAAGGATGATCCCTGTTCTGTTCTCTGGGTAAACTCTGATTGATTCCAGCTAGTTATAATGATTCTATTGCCTACAAAAGTATCTAACATCTACTGGAAGAGTCTGAAAGTTTTGGATATGCAGTGTTGAATCAAAGCATAGTATATGAATACTAATGAGGGACCTCTGAAATCAGAGGAGAGATCTGTCAAACCTATGGGAAAGCTACTCTCTTCCCTGTAAAGATATCAAAGGATAGTTCCTTTTCCTGTTAATGACCAGATGACCCACTTGGAAACTGTTGCAACCATCCTATCATCTGTTTTGAACAGAAGAATGAGAAAGTA
>NW_011481069.1:9330-9790 GCF_000754665.1 Bison bison bison | reverse complement strand
AACTCTGCATTCAAATGGGTATATCTTTCCCTTTCTCCTTTGCCTTTAGCTTCTCTTCTTTTCTCAGCTATTTGTAAGGCCTCCTCAGACAACCATTTTGCCTTTTTGCATTTCTATTTCTTGGGGATGGTCTTGATCACTGCCTCATGTACAGTGTCATGAACCTCTGTGCATAGTTCTTCAGGAACTCTATCATATCTAATGCCTTGAATCTATTTGTCATTTCCACTATGTAATCGTAAGGGATTTGATTTAGGTCATACCTGAATAGTCTAGTGGTTTTCCCTCCTTTCTTCAATTTAAGTCTTAATTTTGTAATAAGGAGTTCATGATCTGAGCCACAGTCAGCTCCTGGTCTTGTGTTTTTTGCTGACTATATAGAGCTGCTCCATCTTCGGCTGCAAAGAAGATAATCAATCTGATTTTGATATTAACCATCTGGTGATGTCCGTGTGTAGAG
>NW_011481069.1:4428-5651 GCF_000754665.1 Bison bison bison | reverse complement strand
CTCCACTTGCCTTCAATCTTTCCCACCTGACGGGAAGAACTGACTCATTGGAAAAGACCCTGATGCTGGGAAAGATTGAAGGCAAGTGGAGAACGGGACAAGAGAGGATGAGATGGTTGGATGGCATCACCGACTCGATGGATATGAGTTTGAGCAAGCTCCGGGGGGGATTGGTGATAGACAGGGAAGCCTGGCGTGGTGCAGTCCATGGGGTTGCAGAGTCGAACATTACTGAGCGACTGAACTGAACACTGAGTTAGTGAGCACTGAAACATTGATGTGTCCTTCTGCACTGTTTGGGTCAAGGGAAAGCAAGTCCCCTGTCTTTGATGTCTGTGGTAAGGGTACCCTATGTTCCAGATTCGAACAGTCTGAAATGTAGTAAATATCATGACATTGGGATCACAACTTTGAGGAAATGTTCATTTTAGCCCTGAGTTTATCCAGGTCTGCCTGTCAGAAGGACTTCAGAGTTCTGTGTCCCTACAGACTGCAGTGATCAATGAATGTGGGATGTTGTGTCTGTTTCGTTTGTCATGAGGCTTTGGTCTGGGGGAACTGCTCCTGACTGGGGCTGCTGGGCACTGGCGTGCATGAGTGGGGCTTTTATCACAGGTTCCATATGAAAGGTTGTTGGGAAGCTGTACGTGTGGTGTCTTTGTGTCCAGGTGACCTATCCGCATCTTGGATGTTGTTCTGTGGCAGCTTTGCATTTCCTACATGGGTGTGGGGGCAATATAAATTGTGCAGCTGGGTACCTGATGAGTGTCATGTGAGTTTCCTATCACCGTGTACCAAATGACTACAAAGTTAGTACCTTAAAACAATGTAAATGTATTACTGTAAAGTTTTATAGGATATAGAAGTCTATCATGGATCTCATGGAGCTAGGATCAAGGTGTCAGCAGGTCTCTCTTCCTTTCTAGGCTTTAGGGGAGGATCCATTTCCTAGCCTCCTACATTCCTTGGCTTGTTGTCTCTCCATCTTTAAAGTCAACAACAGTAGATTGAGTCCATCTCACAGTGCATCACTCTAATCTCTTTTGCCTCCCTCTTCTACTTTTAAGGATTCCTGTGATTGCTTTAGGCGCATCTGGACAATCCAGAATAATCTCCGTATTTTAAGGTCAGCTGATTATCAACATTCATTCCATCTACAGTTTTAGTTCTCTTTCTCCATTTAACATAACATATTCATAGGTTCTGGGGATTAGGTCATGGAT
>NW_011481069.1:0-571 GCF_000754665.1 Bison bison bison | reverse complement strand
TGTTGGCAAAGTAATGTCTCTGCTTTTTAATATGCTGTCTAGGTTGGTCGTAGCTTTTCTTCCAAGGAGCAAGCATCTTTTAATTTCATGGCTGCACTCACCATCTACAGTGATTTTGGACTCCCAAAAAACAGTCTCTCACTGTTTCCATTGTTTCCCCAACTATTTGCCATGAAGTGATGGGGACCAGATGCCATGATCTTAGTTTTCTGAGTACTGAGTTTTAAGCCAACTTTTTCACTCTTCTCTTTCACTTTCATCAAGAGGCTCTTTAGTTCTTCTTTGCTTTCTGCATAAGGGTGGTGTCATCTGCGTATCTGAGATTATTGGTATTTCTTCCTGCCATCTTGATTCCATGTTGTGCTTCATCCAGCCCAGCATTTCACATGATGTTCTCTGCATATAAGTTAAATAAGCAGGGTGACAGTATACAGCTTTGACATACTCCTTTCCTGATTTTGAACCAGTCTGTTGTTCCATGTCTAGTTCTAACTGTTGCTTCTTGACCTGCATACAGATTTCTCAGGAGGCAGGTAAGGTGGTCTGATATTCCCATCTCTTTAAAAATTTT
>NW_011481068.1:4261-4497 GCF_000754665.1 Bison bison bison | reverse complement strand
GTGACCCCATGGTCTGTAGCCTGCAAAGCTCCTCTGTCCATGGGATTCTGCTGCCAAGAATACTGGAGTGGGGTGCCATTTCCTCCTCTGGGGGATCTTCCCCACCCAGGGATCAAACCCATGTCTCTTGAGTCTCCTGCAGGTGGATTCTTTACCACTTGTACCACCTAGGAAGCCTGTGTAAAATAGATATAGCATAGGGAGCTCAGCCCAGTGCTCTGTGACAGCCTAGAGGC
>NW_011481068.1:0-300 GCF_000754665.1 Bison bison bison | reverse complement strand
CCTCCCAGCATCAGAGTCTTTTCCAATGAGTCAACTCTTCGCATGAGGTGGCCAAAGTACTGGAGTTTCATTCCTTCCAAAGAAACCCCAGGGCTGATCTCCTTCAGAATGGACTGGTTGGATCTCCTTGCAGTCCAAGGGACTCTCAAGAGTTTTCAAAAGCATCCATTCTTATATTACCATGTGTAAAATAGATGGTGCTCACACGTGTCCAACTCTTTGTGACCCCATGGTCTGTAGCCTGCAAGGCTCCTCTGTCCATGGGATTCTGCTGCCAAGAATACTGGAGTGGGGTGCCAT
>NW_011481067.1:13647-14776 GCF_000754665.1 Bison bison bison | reverse complement strand
TTTCTTCCCCATCATATCTCCACATTCCAAAGGTTGTTTTTTATTTTAAACAAATATAGAGATTTGCATTGGAAAATACCTTTCAAAACTACATTGTGACCTAGAATACATCATAAGACTTAGTTCTGTGAACTCACTGTAAAGATACTACTCCTAACTTCAAAGCCTAAGTTTTACATATTCTTGTTGTTGTTGTTTAGTCACTAAATCATGTCCAAATCTTTGTGACCTCATGGAATGTTTGTCCTCCATTATCTCCCAGCGTTTGCTCAAATTAATGCCCATTAAGTTGGTGTTGCTATCTAATCATCTCATCCTCTGCCACCCCACTTTTCCTTTTGCCTTCACTCTTTTCCATTAGTCATTCACTAAATATTTTTCACCATCCACCATATTGTTGTTATTATTCAGTCACGAAGTTGTGTCTAACTCTGTGATTCCATGGACTGTAACACACCAGGCTCCCCTGTCCTTCACTATCTCCTGGAGTTTGCTCAAATACATGTCCATTGAGTCAGTGATGCCATCGAAACATCTCCTCCTCTGTTGTCCCCTTCTCCTCCTGCCCTCAATCTTTCCCAGCATCAGGGTCTTTTCCAAAGAGTCAGCTCGTTGCATCAGGTGAAAGTATTGGAGCTTTAGCTTCAGCATCAGTCCTTCTTTCCAATCCACCATATGCCACACATATTAAGTGTTGAGAACAAAGACAGACTAAAAAATGGGCTGTTTGATAAAACTCCTTAAAGACTAGTGAAATGAGTTAAAAATTTCTATTTTGGATGTGTTTATGATAATCATAAATCTCAAGGTAACTCTTAGCAGAACCGTGTTTTTGTATATACATTGCCTCTTTGACACAAGACTTCAAGCAGCTAATTTCTAAACTCTCATAATGTTAAGAAAACATAAACATTAAAGTAGATAAAGAAAATTTAAATGAATATAGCACAATAAAAATTTCAATGCAGGTAGTCTTTTTTTCTTTATGAGGTGGGCAGTGGGAGGGAGATTCAAAAGGGAGGAAACATATACACACCTATGGCTGGTTCACATTGGTGTATGGCAGAAACTAACAAAATATTGCAAAACAATCATCCTTCAATTAAAAATAAATAAAATTAAAAAATTT
>NW_011481067.1:9558-9922 GCF_000754665.1 Bison bison bison | reverse complement strand
AAAAAAAAAAAAAAAATCATTATTCAACTTTACATAAAAAGATTAAAAATGAAAATATTTATTAGTGGAAACTCACTAGCTGGAACTTAATTACATCTAAGGGGAAAAATTCTATTGATAAACAAGTTTACACGACCCATTAAATACTTCTTTACCTCTGAGAGAAGATGGGGTTAAAGACCCACAGAACTGAATTCAGCATGTCTGGGGAAGGGGGCTACCCACCAACAAGAGCGGAGAAGGATAAAGGAATGATAGAATGGCAGTAGGAGAGATGTTTCTGTATTATCTGAGATTTGCTCTATCTACCTTCAACAAGTTACAAATAAATAAATGGAAGCTGTGGATACATTTTTATCTTGAT
>NW_011481067.1:8301-9458 GCF_000754665.1 Bison bison bison | reverse complement strand
AGTTAGAAGTACTTCCTTCTCAATAAGTGGTTTTCACAAATAAATTATTGATAGTAGGGATAAGTTCATGCTAAAACAGCCACACCAAGGAGAATACAAAGCAGAACATAACTGTGGTATCTGAGCTCTACAAAGCTAAGCTGTGAGTGACATTTGAGTGAGGATAGTAATTAGAAGTCAAGACAGAGAGAAGAAATGAAACAGAAGCACAGGGTCAGGTTGAGCTGCTCATTTAGAACTAAGGAATATATTAAAACCAGTCATTTATGGCAGAGAAATAGGCCAGATTGGAAGAGGAAAGGGAGGGAGGATGGGATAGATAGAGGGGAGGAGGGGGAATGGATGAGACAAAATGAACTTGACCTAAGATCCGGAAACTACCACATGTTTCTTTTCAAAAGGAATTTCTAATATCATTTTAACAACAAAGGAGGCAACCTAAATGTCTATCAACAGAGGAATGGATAAAGAAGATGTAGTACATATATACAATGGAATATTGTTCAGCCATAAAAAAGAATGAAATAATGTCATTTGCAGCAAAATGGATGAGCCTAGAGATTATCATACTAAGTGAAGTAAGTCAGACAAAGAAGGACATCATATGTCCTTCATATGACATCCCCATAGGTGGAATCTAACAAGAAATGATACAAATGAACTTACTAACAAAAGAGAAAGAGACTCATAGACTTAGAGAACAAATTTATGGTTATTGGGGAGAAGGATGGGGGGAATGGATAGTTAGGGAATGTGGGATGGACATACGTACACTGCTATATTTAAAATGGATAACCAACAAGGTCCTCCTGTATAGCACAGGGAATTCTGCTCAATGTTATGTGACAGCCTGGATGGGAGGGGAGTGTGGGGAAGAATGGATACAGGTATATGTATGGCTGAGTTCCTTCCCTGTTCACTTGAAACTATCACAACATTGTTAATTGGCTACACCACAATATAAAATAAAAAGTAAAAAAAGAAAAGAAAAGAAACAAGGGAAGCTAATTTTTTTCACGTGATTTTAAAACTTAGGTTTGTAAACACATATGTAGAATTAGTAGGCCTCCTCAAGATTTTCTATGCAGTTCAGTTCAGTCACTCAGTCGTGTCTGACTCTTTGCGACCCCATGAACTGCAGCACACGAGGCCTCCCT
>NW_011481067.1:2805-5890 GCF_000754665.1 Bison bison bison | reverse complement strand
ATTTCCTACTCTCTGGCTTCTGGCTAGGTTCAACCAATGAGTAAAACTGGCATAACACTAGAGAACCCAAGATATCAATTCTCCCAGCTCCTCCAGCAGGCCATGATTTGAGAGTAATTGCATTCTTAAGGTATCTATAGTAGCACTTGCGATCCAATGGGCCCGCTCCTGAGGTTTGAGCTTTCATTGGTTTAAGGCTCTATCCTTTTGTCTCTTGGAGTTTAGGGGTAATAAAGGCTAGTAACTGAGGCTAGGTTCTGAGTACTTCACCATTCATTGTTGGTTCCTTTAATCCTGCCCAAATTTCTGAATATATCATTTTTATTACAGTCTCTTCAACTTTGTCTTAGCATAGGCTGATTCAATCCAAGACTGTTAATGATACACTTGGATGGTGACTCTATCAGTGGATAATTCAATAGACTAAAACTGAGAGGCTTTTCTGCCTCCCTATGAAAGGCACCACATAGGTCTACTGATGTCTGGTCATTGCCTAGGAATAGGGAAGATTATCCCTAGTAACGACAAAGTTAGAATTTTCTCAATGCTTATCTGAAAGCTCAGATTTTGATTTGATTCATTTAAACTAAATTATAAACTATTGTTTTCCTTGAAAATCCAACTTTATGGGAGAGAAGTATACATAATTCACACATTTTACAGAATCATCTATGCCAGGAAGTGCCAATAGGTAGAAAATCACTGTTAAATTTACATTTTTTTATGTTATTTGTATTCTCAAATTTTTTCTTTGCTGCTAACTGTGCTGTAATCTGACAATGGTGAATTAAAGGCACTGGATAAAAATGTATTTCTATCTTTATTCTTTATGGTTTTAGCAGTATTTCTATCATCCAGCAAGTTGTATTACATTTTAATTATTGATTTTTAACTTCCTTGGCTAAAAATGATTTTTTTAATACTTGTAAGTTTTTCTTTATTAATATTCCTACCTGTGACTTTTGAAATAACTTGCTTTATTACCTACATAATTTATAATAGCCTTTTTATGCTTAGTTACTATCATCTCATTTAGAACTAAATTCAGTCCCTAACCATGGCTCCCTATGTTCGCCTCTTCCCAGCCCCAACCTGCTACCTCTCTGATCCCCTTCTTACTGTGTTGTTTTCCACACTCAGCCCTCTCTACCTATTAAGTCCTATTTCCAAATGCTTTTTCTCCTCTAGATCTTTTTATTCCACTGTCTGTACCATACCCTAAAGGTAATTCCTGGCTCACTCCCCCACTTCCTTCCAATCTCTACCCATAAGACAATCTAACCAAAGGTATTCCCAAACATACTATTCTGTTTCTCTCTTCTTCATTCACTTACTTATCATTACATACATTACACACACACACACACACACACACACACGCATACACATTTAATGTCCTCTGGTATGTGACTCTAAACTCCATGGCATAAAGGATAGTGTTTGTTGTGATCACTGACTGTAGTGTTCCTACTATTTGGAACCTGACATTCAGTAGACACTCAATAAATAATGTATTGAATGTAAATATACTAACTTTATTTTGTTGAAGATATGACTACTCAAAACATCCAATCAATGCCTCCCAATTTGAGAACTTGTGATTTTTAAAAGAAAATTTGAAATAGTTCCATCCACCACTTTACTTAATATGCTGATTTATTTACATCCCACCCCAGAATCATTTAGTAATCTACTATAGAATATTCAAGGCCAGTTTTAGGACAACAGTTGTGCACTTGAACATTCTCTTCAATTTAACTGTGTTTATATTTTAAGGTAATACTCAGAGGCTAAAAAACAAGTCCCTTGGAATATTTTCCATTTCTTTTGTACCTTATTTTATTACAAAATAATGGGAAATATAAAATGATAATACATTTACTTTTAAGCATTTGTCTTGTGTCTTTTGGCCTGGGGCTAACTCAGGTAAAGTTTATTTCACTCTAGGTTTTCATTTATACTGGAGAATGTTTTACTTGAGATTCTGTCCTTTAATACAGAGACCTCAACTATATACCATATCTCACTAGGGCCTTGACTCAAATGGGAGCTTTGTGAAAATTCACTTTTGAAGGACTCCTTGTCCAACTTAATCCTCATTTGGGGGTCTTCTCCGGCGAAAACATTGGAATTTTCTCAAGATTTTCTATTATTTTAAATTCACTTATTTCAAGATTTTCTGTTTTCAGTAAGACATACAGGCTTCTTAGAAAAGATCTATATATTGCATTAATCATATTCTAACTTTGTATATTCACTTATCATATTTTATTAAACAATTTAATTATAAGATACAGGATATATGGTCAGATTGATAAATACGGCCATAATTTAGACTTTGGGAGGTTGCAAGATCAGGTTTACTTTCCTTTCCTACATTCCTCTTTTTACACTTAAAAAAAATGGATAGCCTACATACATAAAATATACTTAAGTGTACACCTTGATTAATTTTCTCAAAGCAAATGCAACTGTTTAATATACACCTGGTCAAAACATGGGATATCTTCAACACTTCTGATGATTACACCCTGCATTATAGAATCTAAGCACTCTTTTGACTTTTAAACTCATGAAACATTCTGCCTGTTTTTTAAATTTAAAGTGCATTATAGTAATTTACAGGTATATTTTGTGTCTCACTTATTTTGCTCAAATCACTTTCAGGAAATTGACTTATCTTGCATACTATGTGTCTGGCTTCCCAGATAGCACAGTGGTAAAGTATCTGCCTGCCAAAGCAGGAGACTACCCGCAATGCAGGACTCTAGGGTTCAATCCCTGGGTTGAGAAGATCCCCTGCAGAAGGAAATGGCAATCCACTCAAGTATTTTTGCCTGGGAAATCCCATGAACAGAGGAGCACGGTGGGCTACAGCCCATGGGGTCGCAAGAGTCAATGCAGCTTAGCAATGAAACTCCACCACCACCACTGTGTGTCACTATCATTTGTTCCTTTTCATTCTAATTTTGGCTATTACAAATGAAGCAGTTATAAACACTTTTTATATATAAAATATTATATGTATATAAATTTTTTTGGCAAAGATAGAAATGTAGCTATGTTATACGCTAAGGAATTAAAT
>NW_011481067.1:0-301 GCF_000754665.1 Bison bison bison | reverse complement strand
AAACATTTTCTTACTTTAAATTATAATGATCTTTCAAAACGTTCTATAGGATGAAATGATGCCATTTGCAGCAACATGGGGGGGACCTAGAGATTATCATACTAAGCAAAGTCAGAAAAAGAGACAAACACCATAGAGAGACAAACATCATTTACATGTGGAATCTAAAATATGACTCGTGAACATATCTATGAAACGAAACAGACTCACAGACATAGAGAGCAGACTTGTGGTTGCCAACAGGAGGAGGGGTGGGGGAGGGAAGGATTGGGAGTTTGAGATTAGCAGAGGCAAACTATTA
>NW_011481066.1:9286-16627 GCF_000754665.1 Bison bison bison | reverse complement strand
ATGTGGGGTGTTCTGGTGATGGGGGTGCTCCCCAGCTGGGAGGAGACAGAGGGAAACGACTTTTAGGTTTGTCTAAACCTGCTTGGATTGTCTGCTTCTGAGCAAATCTCAAAATCCCAGTTGCTGGCAGGGTTCGAGGAGGCCAGGGGAGGGTGTGAGCAGATTCTGAGCCTGTGCCTGGATCCAGAAGCCCATGGAGGTGCAGGCCATAGGAGAGTGCCCAGGAGCAGTGACAGAGCAGCTCGTTGTGGGTTTGCAGACACAGGCTCCGGCCTCGGGGAGCAGGGCCCCGTGGGCGACACTCACAGAACACGGTGATGTTGAAAACTTTCGTCTCCTGCTTGCCGGCGCAGGTGAAACTGCACAGGAGCTGCTCATCCTTGGAGATGTTGTAGACCCTGAACAGCTTCCACTGAGCCTGGCTGTCCAGGAGAGTCTTGTTTAGGTGTGTCTCTAGAACAAGTTTCTTGGGGTCCGTACAACTGGCAGTGCAATTAATCACTTGAAACTCTCCAGACCCCACCATCAGGTGCTCTGGGCCCTCGAACGCCTTCTCACCAGACCCTGGAAGGACAGAAAACACTGCTCAGCAGACACCCCCGCTGCCCTGCCTGGCGGGGCTGCCCACGATGCGCAGTCTCATCAATGGGTCCCTTCTGCTCCTCCCTCTGTTCAGACATTACTGCCTCTGGTCTAGACCAAGGGGGATGCTCCCTAGCTGTCTCCCTGCCCCTGACTGCTCTTCCAGCTTGTCCCCTCCAGGTGAGTCTTCCTCATGCACATCTTCTATCCCCATTGAGATTATATTCCAACTCGCCCCCCAGCCGAAATGATCCCTCCTCTGAAGGCCTCCCTGACCTGGAGGTGGATCGAGTCCCCTCAGGCCCCATGTCCATGAGTTCAGCTCCTCCCTCACTCCTTCCCTCTCTTCTGCAAACCCTTATAGAATACTAGCTGTGTAGCAAGCACTGTTCTAGGCTCTGGGGAGCCATCAGAGATAGAAGAAATTCAAAGGTTGCCCTTGTGGAGCTCCCGCTGCTGCGAAGGACACAGAGTAACCAACAAGCGAACTAGCCAGCCTGTCAATTGGTGGGTAGTGCCCCAGACAGGAAATAGGGAGTGGGGTGGGGCTGCTGCGTTAAATACTGTGCTCAGGACAGGTTTCATAGAAACGGTGACATTTGAGGAAAGGAGGAAGGAAACGGGGGGAGCTTGGCTTCCAGTGTCTGCAGAGGGCAGAAAACCAGCAGCGCCAAGACCCTGGTGGAGAAAACAGGATGGCTGGAGCCCAGTGAGGAAGAAGGCCAAGAATCGGAACTGATCTCGGCCAGCTGGGCCTGTGCTCTGTCCTGTGTTCCCACCACACCCACATGTCCACATCTAGCCCTCAGCTGGGGAAAGAGAAAGGTTCTCTAGGGAGAGAGAGAGAGCTGCCTTTGAATCCCGAGTTTGCCAGCTCTGTGGCCTTGGGCAAAGTGCTTTCCTTTTCTGAGCCTCAGTTTCTCCATCTGTCAAATGGGCTAGTAATCCCTTTCCTGCATGGTCGTCATGAAGGCACCTGACAGGTTTTCCAAAACAGAGTGCTCACACCTGGAGGCATTCTCCTTCCCTGTCCCCTGGGCCACCCAGAAGGGGCTTTGTTTGCACTTTGATGGTCAGCAGAAGACGATGCCCTCCACTGACCTCTACTGTCCACTGGGCCGCCTCTGAAGACCCGCTGGGACGTTCCCTTACTTTCCCTTGAGCCCCAGCCTCCTTGGTCTCCCATCAGTCTCCACGACCTGCCACATCCAAACACCCTGAAGTTATGGGGCCTGTTCAACCCAAAGTGTGAAGGCCAGGTCCCCCATCTGCTACCCTGGGTCATGGAGTCATGGGGAAACCAGGCTTGCATAGCATCCCGCACCCGTGGTGGGCAGCCGCTGTGCTCAAAGCCTCAGCGACTTCGGGACCAGGACCCCCTTCTCCACACAGCACCAGGGGAACAGGTGCCCTAACCTCTGGCGGGAACACACCCAGTCTGGACCCCCCAGGCTCACCTCGGCAGCAGAGCATAGCGAGAAAGGCTGCGAGCATTCCCCAGCCACCAAAAGGGGACATCTTGGGTGGCGTCCGCAGGCTCACAGGGAACAGCTGAGGACTGCCTGCAGAGAGGTGAAGGGCTCCGGTCAGGCAGGCAGCAGGGAGGACTTGCAGTTGCAGTCCTGAACCCCCAGCCTTCTGGAAGCTGATGACTGTATTTCCTCTCATTATCTGAGTGGTCTTGGGGAGGCCATATGGAAGGCCAGCTCCCAGGGCCACAGGTCTGCAAGAAGCTGGGCAGAGGAAGCCAGGAGTCAGCTGATAAGCGGGACATACCTAGTGCTCCTGGCACGCTGCCATCAGGGGTGAGGCAGGCACACGGGGCTCATGTGTGTGTGATGTGTGTGCACACGGGGCATTTACCGCTACAAGCCCCAAATCTGGAGAGCCCTGAATCCCACAGGACACTTTTTTGGTGTCAACAAGGGAGGGACTTTCCAAGTTGGAAAGAAGGTTTGGGAGGCAATAGCTGGACATTCTCCCCTGTCCTCTGCCCCTCCCCTTTTAGATTTCTGGTGATGCACACGGTCCCCAGGCACTTTCTTGTCTGTTTTCTTAGCTAAATGTGATTTCACGTTACTAATTCAAGGAGGAAGGAAAAGGAAACCAACATTTCACTGATGCCAATTCTCTGTTAGGGACTAATTTAAGGTTTTAATATATCGTCTCATTATCACACCAAATCTAGCAATGTTGATTGTGCATCTGAGGAAGTTCAGGGCTCAGGTGAATTAATAACTTGCCTAAATCACAACGATATTAGGTGATGGAACGGCAGTGAGAATTTAGGAATGAGGAGTGTTTGGTTGGAGAATTGGTGGTTGCCAAGATTAAAGGGAGTGAGACATGGACTGAAAGAGCAGAGAGGACTTTAGGACAGAGAAGCTGCTCTGTTTGCTACTACAATGGTGCATATGTGTCAGCACACACTTGCCCAAACCCACAGAATGTACACACCAAGACTGAACTGTAATGTCAACTATGATCTTTGGGTGATAATGACGGGTCAATGCAGGCTCATCACTCATGAGAAATGGACCACTCTGGTCGGGGATGTTGGTAACAGGAGAGGCTGTGCATGTGTGGGGACAGGAGGTATGTGGCAAGTCTCTACTTCCCCTAAGTTTTGCTCTAAGCCTTAAACTGCTCTTCTAAAAAGAAGTCTACTAAAAAAATGGGGGTAGTAGAGGACAGAGGATCTGGTGTGTTACAGTCCATGGGGTTGAAAGAGTCGACACGACTTAGAGACGGAACAACGACAGAAAAATAGCTCAAACACACCACCCTGGAGGGCAGCCTTCTGGGTCAGGATGCTTGTCAGCCATGGATGGTTGTTGCAAATGCAGGCTTTTATGACTTCCCTGGCGTTCCAGTTGTTAAGACTCTGCTTCCAAGTGTTTGATCCCTGGTCTGGGGAACTAACATTCCATATGGGTGTTCCATATGTGCGTGGCATAGCCAAAAATAAAGAAACTTCAGGTTTTTAAACTCAATTTTTAGCAGGTTTAGAGGAAGTCATTTACTCGGTCATTTCTAAATCTTTATCTCAAATTACATTTGTAAAATATGTATTTACTTGGCTGCACCAAGTCTTAGTTCTGGCATGCGGGATCTAGTTCCCTGACCAGGGATGGAACCCAGGCCCCATGCATTGGAGCTGGAAGTCTTAGCCACTGGACCACCAGGGACGTTCCTCAGATTACACTTTAAAAGATATTTAAACACAAAACCCAGTTCTACATTGTTTATGAGACACATCTAATGAGTAAGAGTGTGGAATGGTGGAATGAAAAAAGATATACCAGGCAAAAGCTAACCAAAAGAAAAGCCGGGAAAGGTTTATTCATATCAAAGAAGAAGGAATTTTAAGACAAAAAATATTTATTAGGGATACAATGAGTACCTAGATTAAATGGTCAATTCATACAGAAATTATAATTGTTGTAAACTTGTAAGCACTTAGCTTGAAGGAACAACAAAGAGATAAAACCATCATCATAGCAAGAAATTTTAATACAACATTTCTCTGTTATGAATAATGAAGCAAACATGAAAAGATGCTCAACATCATTCATCAGGAGGGAAAGGCACATCAAAGCCACAATGAGACATCACCCAACCACTGTCAGAATGGTTATCATCAAAGACAACAAATAAAAACATTGGCAAGGGTGTGGAGAAAGGGGAGCCCTCGTGTCCTCCTGGTGGGATTGTAAATTGGTGCGAATGCTGTGGAGAAATGTGTAGAGGTGCCTCAAAAATTAGAAATAGAACTGCCGTATGATCCAGCAATTTCACTTCTGGGTATTCTCCTGAAAAAAACAAAAGCACTAATTTGAGGACATGCATGTGCACCACTGTCCACTGTGGCATCATTTCCAGTAGCAACATGTGAAAGCCTCCTGAATGTTCATCCATAGATGCATGAGTAAAGATGGGTTTGGTATAATACACAACGGAATATTATTCAGCCATAAAGGATGAAATCTTGCCATTTTCGACAACACGGACAGACCTAGAGGGTATTATGCCAAGTGCACTGACTCAGACAGAGAAAGACAAACACCATGTGATCTCACACATATGCAGAATCTGAAAAACAAAACAGACAAAACCAAAACCAGGCTCCTACATATAGAGAATAAAGGGGTGGTTGCTGGAGGCGAAGGGGCCGAGCAGGGTCCAAAATAGATGAATGGGATTAAGAGGGGCAAAGCACCAATTACAGAGTAAGCCACAGGGATGTAACACAGCATGAGGAATATGGTCAGTAATACTGGAATAACTTTGTATGGAAGCAGGTGGACACTAGACTTACTGTGGTGATAATTGCATAATGTAGGCAAATACCAAACCCCTGTGTAGAACACCTGAAGGTTACATAATACTGTATATTATAAGCCACTCTAAAAATATAAAGTAATGTATCTTGCAATTCACAAAAGAAGAAGACTATAGATTCATAGAAACAGAAAGCAGAACAGTGGTTGCCAGGGCCTGGGGGCAGGGGGAAATGGTGAGTTGTTTGTTTAATGGGTATAGACTTTCAGTTTTGTGAGATAAAATTAAGTTTTGAGATCCATCGTGAAACAATGTGTTGTAACCCAACCACATGTACATTGAAAAAGAGTTATGTGGTGTATTTTGTGTTAGGTATATTTTACCATAAATGAAAATTTAATTTACACAACATTGCAAATCTTCAATAAGCTTAAACATTCAAAACTTACAAAAATTAAAAACTTATAAATCATTTATGCCAAGAAATATGAAACCAAGTAGAATAAGTCTTAGAAAAAGTCACTTCAGTTCAGTCGCTCAGTCATGTCCGACTCTTTGTGGACACACAAAAAGTACCTAACTTGATTGAAGAAGAAATAAAAAGCCTGAACAGTTGTCCAACTATTATAGAAATTACATCCATAATTTGAAATCTCCCCACAAAGGAAATATCAAGTCTAGATAGCATTACAGAAGTTTAAGTAGGGATAATTTTAATCTTACAAAAACTCTCTCTGAGAATGAAAATAGCAGGAACACGCTGTCTAAGAGGCCAATGGAACCTTAATGCCAAAATGAGACAAGAATAGGATGAAATAGAAAAATTAGAAGCCAGTGTCACTCGTGAATACAAATGCAAAATAAAAACACAAACAGACCAAATCTAGCCATGTGTTAAAAATATTAGACATCATGTCCAAGTTAGGCTTAGCTATGAAAAGCTGGTCGCACGATAGAAGAGAAAGCTGCAAATGTCATTTATTATTGTCGGGAATAGTAAACTTTGGTGCTTTATGTCATGATACTTCTGCCCTGCTCTGAAATCCTCTGTATTTACAGCAGAAAATTTCCTGCAACCTGAGACTCACCTTATGTTCCATGACCCCACCTCAAGTTTATACCATGTTTCCTTTTTGCCTTTTTGCCTCAGGGTCTTCTTCAATGCTTTAGGAATCACTTAGATACCTGTTAGTGTTTCTTAGAAGCCTAGGAGTGTCAGGTTCCCTAACATGAAACCCTCAACCAAGGAGAGGCCAAGAGCTAGGAGAAACATGGTCCAGCCTCTTTCTTTTGGGGAGGCAGTTCTAGCCAGCATCCTGTAGACCTATCAGAGATTCTGAAAGGCTTGAACTCCCTTTGCTTACACCTGCAACACCAGTTATGCATCTTCTATTGGCTTTCTCTCCCCCGGTTCAGTCTTACTCCTTCACTCCCTACTTCCTGGCCTCAATCATTCAGTAATCTACCTGAACTGAAGTCCTTGTTGCAGGCTCTACTCTGAAGGAGTCCAAACTAAAATCTTATGTTACAGATTTAAGAAGAAAAAAATATGATCATCTTAACAGATCTAGAAAAAAAAATGATGACATTCAATATCCTTCATGATAAAACCTCTTAGCAGACTAGAAGGAAATATCCTTAACATGATAAAGGAAACTTAGAAAAAGTTTGCATGTGTACTATTAGTTTTTTAACATCTGTATTATCTTTTTAATGAGTACATCTTCAGAGTAATTCGTTTAAAATCTGGACCCAAACAAGGATGCCCACTATCTTTGCTTCTATGTTGACATTTTTACCAGATGTCCTAGACAATATAGTAAGACAAGAAAAAGAAATTAAAGGACTAGGGATGGGAAAAGAGCAAAATCATCAGTTTTTTCATATAATGTGGTTGCCTAGATAGAACATTCAAATGAATGATTCAAAATAATCAGAGATTCTAGCAAGACAGCTAGCTGTAAGATCAATATCCAAAAAGAAATTGCTTTTGTATAGAACAGGAACATACAAAAATGTAATTTAGGACTTCCCTGGTGGTCCAGTGGTTAAGACTTTGCACTTACACTCCAGGGGCCACAGGTTTGATCCCTGGTCAGGGAAGTTCTGCATGTTGCACAGAGCATCCAGGAAAGAAAAGTAATTTTAAAAGCACACTATATTACAGCAGCAAAAAGATAGAAGTGATACATATACAGAAACAAAAAGATGGCAGAATATAAGACTTAAAGTCAGAAAGTTCTAAAACACAATTGAAAGACATTGAACACAATTTAAATAAATGTAGAACCCGCCCATGTTCATGACTAAGGGATTCAATATTATAATGAGGACAATTTTCTTCCTACAGATTTAATGCAATTCTAATAGATCCCAATAAGGGATTTCATGGAAAACAAAAGATGCTTCTAAACCTTATAATGGAAAGAACAAAAGGACCAAGACACCCCTAAAGAAGAATAAAATGAGGGGATTTGC
>NW_011481066.1:4210-8006 GCF_000754665.1 Bison bison bison | reverse complement strand
TAAACTAATTAAATGACAATATTAACAAGTATTCAAAACAGTAGCTGGCACACAGTTTATGTTATACAACTATTACATCAAATGAAAATAAATGCACATGTGATAAAGTACTAAATTAAAGAAAGAATCAAGAGAACAATAAAAAGGGACTTTGGGAGGGTGGTTATTTATGTCTGGGTGGGAGGTGAGTAGCACAGTAGGTAGATGGAAAGTTTAGTGGTAGTTAGTCCTTGGGTTGAGTGTTGGGTTCAGGGCTGATCGTTACATTATCTTACTGTGCAATGCACATTCATGTTACATAGATGTGTTCATTATGTGTCACATAGTAAATTTTACAAAAAGAATACAAAGGGAAAAGAGAAATTCCCACATATCTAGAAAGAAGAGGCTCCTTGAGACTATGAGCCACAGGGTAGGAAAGTCCCTTCTAACCAGGTAGGACTTCATTGAATGGGATTCATCAGGAACCTTGGGTGTGACCCCAAGAGGCTGGGGACTGTACTTGTCCCCTAAGCATCAGCTCTGAGCTCAGTCCAGATGACCTGGACCCACGTGGGCCATGGCGGGAAGGCAGCCCCAGGCTTCTAAGTCAGTTGTGTGCTTGACAGAGCAGTGGAGGAAGAGAAAGGACAAAAAGAGAAAATAACCACAAAGCAATAGGCTGTTGGACTCGAGAGATGGTTAGCTGAGCTCCTCGTGCAACGACCAAGGAGCCGGAGGAAATTTTGTAGCAACTGCAGCCCCTGGGCTTATGGGAGACAGGGAGAGAAAGCACAAGAACTCAAGTGTTGATTGACAGTCTATCCCAAGCCCTTTCCACTCTGCCAAGAGGGAAGCAGGGAGCATCACCTTACCTGTATCAGCAAACGGGTGCTGTCGTGATGGGTAAACAGGATGGCTGAGGTCCAGCTTCCAGCAACTGTTGTTCCCTAGGCTGCTGCTGGTTCAACAAGTGTTGCCTGGTTTTTGACTGATTTCCCTTCTCAGAAGTCACGTGCTTCCTGTCTCAGCTCTGACCTCACACTAACATCACTTTCTGTTTATTACCTCTTGTTTTAAGCCCCGGTAAATATATACCGGGGCTTCCCAGGTGGCTCATTGTTTAAGGATCCGCCTGCCAATGTGGGAGCCGATTCCTGAGTCAGGAAGATCCCCTGGAGAATGAAATGACACCCCACTCCAGTGTTCTTGCCTGGGAAATCCCAAGGACAGAGGAGTCTGGCGGGGTATAGTGCATGGAGTCCCAAATAGTCAGACGTGACTGAGCATGCACGCATGCATTCAAGGGACCAAGACAGTGGAGGCCACACAAGCCGAAGACTCCCTGGTGGGGATCTTAGTTCCTCAACCAGGAAGTAAGCTCGGGTCACAGCAGTGAAACTGCTACTCATCACTGGACCAGCAGGAAATTCCCTCTGCACTTTTTTTTTCTTTCTTTTTTTTTTTTTTGATGTGTGGCTTCTGTGCTCCTGGGAGCCTTGGATAAATGAGACAGATCCGGGATGAATCACCCTCTGAAACCCTGCAGGAGGCTTGTCAACATCAGGGAGCAGGGTCTTCCCTGTATACGAATCCCCAACCACCAAACTCTTCTACTTACAACTAAGAACGATTGTGTTCTGAGATCTTTTCACATCTGCCACTTCACCTAACAATTTAAAAAAAACCCTCCCCTGGCAGAGCAGCTTTGTACCATGAGGCAGAGTTTCAGAGCTGGTGCTAGGCAGCCAGCTGGGCTCACCCACAAGCAGAGGTTTTGCTCTCACAGGCCTGCCCCTCAGCGCCTGCCACTGAAAGTCCTGGCTTAGGAAAGACACAAATGAGTATGTGTCTGAGACCAAGACAGGGCTTTCCCGTTGGTCGAGTGGTAAAGAGTCCACCTGCCGATGCAGGAGATGCAGGAGGCTGGGGTTCAATCACTGGGTAGGAAGATCCCCCAGAAGAGGGAATGCCAACCCGTTCCATATTCTTGCCTGGGGAAATCCCTGGACAGATAACCCTGGCGGACCACAGTCCACGGGGTTGCAAGGAGTCGGACACGACTGAAGAGACTGAGCACAGTGCAGACAGGAGCAGGGGCAGGGAGTCTGACACTGTGTCCCCTTCCATTTGCACAACCCCCAGCTTTCCCTGAAGGGTCAACAGGAGGAGGAGACGGAACCGCAGGAGGAGGGCCCTCTGGGTTTCCACCACCACTACCTGCCTTGCCCGCTGCCTGCCCTGGGCCCCCTGCTCCCCGGGCCAGGCCCTCTCCTTCCCCCTCGCCTACACCAGCCCTGCTTGCAGGACTCGACGGAGGTTCAGCACCACCATCCAGCATCTGAGAAAAGGGGAGCTCAGTGAGGCTGGGCATCTGGGTGCTGTCAGGGCCTTGCCCTGGGCTTGAAAGAGGGAGCCAGGGGCCAGGGGTGGTGTGGGAGACCTGTGGGTGAAACTGCTGAGGCCACCCCAGGAACTCTGATGGGGGGTCTCTTTTCTCTTCTCCATCCCAGCAGAGCCGTGCCCGACCCCCACCCACCAGTGCCATGGGAACTGTGGGTGCAGATGTATCCCCGGCTTCAGGTAGGGACCGGGTGGGTGGTCAGCAGGGCCTAGGCCAAGGGAGAGATCGGAATGCTGGAAGGGCCATGTGCCCTGGGGCGGTGGGGGCTGGTCTTATTATTACCACAGACAAGGGTTCTGTCCCCTTAACTTTTCTTCCTTGGGGTCCACTGAGGCAGAGGGTAGTCACAGTGAGGGTGCTTCTCCCCCCAGACTACTGATAGCTTCCAGTGAAGGGTCTCAGACTCGTGATTTCCAAAGAAGAAGATTTAGCTTAGGGACCAGAGACCAGGCGTGATCTCTCAAGTGCTTTTATGTAGCAGAGTTTTATTAAAGTATGAAAAGCACAGAGAAAGCTTCTGAAGTAGACATCAGAAGGGAATGGGGAGTGCCCCCCTCTCTAGTGTTAGCAAGGGAGTTATATACTTTTTAAATTAGTAATTACAATAAATCAAAAGATTGTGTTTAGGTTGTAAAGATCTTGTTAGACCCCCCTCCCATAATTTACATTTTAAGATAACAGGATTGGCCCCAAGGTTTTCAGGAAGGGAAAACTGCCCTCAAGCAGGATACATTGTTGTTATATAACCCTCAGTACAGAGTTTAAACAGAGTTGTTTGTTGTAATTATCAATTCCTGGGCTTAAAGAAAAAAGCCTCTTATGTGACTAAGGACTTCCCTTATAGCTCAGTTGTGAGACAATCTGCCTGCAATGCAGGAGACCTGGGTTCAATTCCTGGGTCAGGAAGATCCCCAGGAGAAGGAAATGGCAACCCATTCCAGTATTCTTGCTCCTTGCCTGGAGACTGTCAGGGACAGAGGAGCCTGGCGGGCTACAGTCCATGGGGTCGCAAGAGTCAGACACGACTTAGCGACTAAACCACCCATAGCATGTGACTAAGGCTAAGGAATGGAGAGAAAAAGAGATGTTTGTTCTTTCCTCCTCCTTGAGAATTCCAGACCCCTATCACCTCCTCCTTGGGGACCCCAGACTTCTTATCGACCTGCCTAGGAATTGACTCTCTCACTACTATGATGCTGAGAGCCTCATGATATGAGAACAGACATCAACCCTGGAGCCCACACCAGCTTCATCATGGAGCTGCAAACAGCCCTGGAGCCCCCGTGTCCCTCTCGTGCCTAACAATCCCTTTCTACACCTGCCAACCCTTCTTACCCCCCCATCCCCAACCAGGCCATCTCCTCAGAGTGGATGAGTCCCGTCTCCACCACACGGAGACCTTGAACCAACCTG
>NW_011481066.1:427-1660 GCF_000754665.1 Bison bison bison | reverse complement strand
AAGAGACAAGGCATGCCCAGGTGCTGTCCACCCTCCAGAGAAGCCCTATGGCAAGCCCCGAGTCCTTGAAGGACAAGGCACGAGACAAATGCCTGATCTGTAGACAGGCGGGGCATTGGGCCCAAGAGTGTCCAAACTGTGACAAGTCTCCTAGAACGGCTTGCCACAAATGTCATCAACTGGGACATTGGGCGGCACTCTGCCCTCAGTACCCAAGAGCCTCAAGGTCAAGCGCCAAGCCTACCCCTCACGATGGTTCGAGAGGACTGAAGCGGCCCGCTCTAGCCAGCCCGCCTGTCACAGATAACCATCACGGGGCTGGAGCCAAGGGTGCAACTGGATGTGGCAGGTAGGTCCAAGAATTTCTTGGTTGACACAGGGGCTACCTACCTACTCTGTCTTGATCTCCTACTCCGGAGCCTTCTCCTCCCAAACCTGTACCATTTTGGGTGCTACAGGAAAAGCAACTACTAAAAGATTCACCCAAGCACTTCTTTGTTGCTGAGATGGACAAATATTTTCCCACCAGTTTCTGGTGGTCCCTGAGTGTCCTACCCCCTTATTGGGAAGAGATATACTCACTAAACTGGGGACCACCCTTGTGATGGGAAGTTTTTCAGCCCCTAGAGCTCTACAGCTCCTGGTTACTACTGAAGAACCCATTACACCTTCAATAGAGAGGGCCCAAAAACTATGGGAAGACAAAATTAACCCCCAGGTGTGGGATCAGGGGATTCCTGGACGAGCCCACCAAGCTGAGCCAGTCATCGTCCTCTGAGATCCCACTCGGTTTCCTAACCGGAAACAATATCCTCTCAAAAGAGAGGCTTGGGACTTACCTGGGAGTTCAGATTACACACGGGTCCAGGAGGCAGTCCTCTGATCGGGTAAAAGGAATCCTCCAGTTGCCCTCCCCCACGACTCGAAAACAATTGCGAGCTTTCCTGGGGCTAATTGGTTATTGTAGAATCTGGATACCCAACTATGGTCTAATTGCCCAGCCCTTATATGAAAGCTTAAAGGGACGAGATGATTCAATCCCACTGATGTGGGGAACTCCTCAAAAGGAGGCAGAGGCTACACTAAAACAGGCCTTAACTCAGGCACCTGCCTTGAGGTTGCCAGACCCAGAAAAAGCATCCCAACTTTATGTCCATGAAAGAGAGGGAATAGCCTTGGGAGTGTTAACTCAAAGGTTGGGATCTGAGCCCCAGCCTGTAGCTTACTTATCCA
>NW_011481066.1:0-327 GCF_000754665.1 Bison bison bison | reverse complement strand
CTGGTACACTGATGGAATCAGCTTTGTCTTGGATGGAAAAAGAAGACCGGGTATGCAGTAATCTCCAATTTTGAGACCATAGAGGCTAAGCCTCTGCCACCAGGTACTTCAGCCCAATTAGCTGAGCTCATAGCCCTGACTCGAGCTTTAGAGCTGGGAAAAGGAAAAAGAATAGCCATTTACACTGACTCCAAGTATGCCTTTTTGGTGCTACATGCATATGCGGCTGTTTGGAAAGAAAGGGGCCACTTGACCACCCAAGGGTCCCCAATCAAATATGGTGATCAGATTCTTCGACTCTTGGAGGCAGTCCATCTGCCCACTGAG
>NW_011481065.1:14515-15380 GCF_000754665.1 Bison bison bison | reverse complement strand
GAATACGGAATGAAGCAGGGCAAAGTCTAATAGAATTTTGCCAAGAGAATGCACTGGTCATAGCAAACACCCTCTTCAACAACACAAGACAAGACTCTACACATGGACATCACCAGATGGTCAACGCCAAAATCAGATTGATTATATTCTTTGCAGCCAAAGACGGAGAAGCTCTATACACTCAGCAAAAACAAGACTGGGAGCTGACTGTGGCTGAGATCATGAACTCCTTATTGCCAAATTCAGACTTAAATTGAAGAAAGTAGGGAAAACCATTAGAACATTCGGGTATGGCCTTAATGAAATCCCTTACAATTTACAGTGGAAGTGACAAATAGATTCAAGGGACTAATCTGATAGACACAGTACCTGATGAACTATGGATGGAGTTTTGTGACACTGTACAGGAGATAGGGAGCAAGACCATCCCCAAGAAAAATAAATGCAAAAAAGTAAAACGGCTGTCTGGGGAGGCCTTACAAATGGCTGTGAAAAGAAGAGAAGTGAAAAGCAAAGGAGAAAGGGAAAGATATACTCATTTGAATGCAGAGTTTCAGGAATAGCAAGGAGAGATAAGAAAGCCTTCTTCAGTGGCCAGTGCAAAAAAATAGAGGAAAACAATAGAATGGGAAAGGCTAGAGATCTATTCAAAAAATTAGAGATACCAAGGGAATATTTCATGCAAAATTGGGCTCAATAAAGGACAGAAATGGTATGGACCTAAAAGAAGCAGAAGATATTAATAACAGGTGGCAAAAATACACAGAAGAACTGTACAAAAAAGATCTTCATGACCCAGATAACCACAATGGTGAGATCACTCACCTAGAGCCAGACATCTTGGAATGTGAAGTCAAGTGGGCCT
>NW_011481065.1:9673-10306 GCF_000754665.1 Bison bison bison | reverse complement strand
TGAGCACACATGCACGCACACACTGAACAGCCGATGAACTGCTACAATAAGTATCTAAAGATTCAGTTTGTTCATCTGTAAATTGGGGCAAATGACTTATTCTCAGAACTGCTTGGTACACTAAATAAGATAGCATATGGTAAGCACTTCACTTATTCTAAGTTCTTGGTCAATGTCAGTTTTTGTTCTCAATCACTTCCATCAATAATTATGGCATTATTTCCATATTGAGCCTTTTAAAAGATAGACACCAGGAAAAGTAGGAGCTGAAAAACATATAGTTCTCCATTCCTTGCATTTAGATATTCCTATGTACATAATATATGTATATTCTGCAACCAGAAATGTCAGTATCTGTCTGAAATGCCAAATTGGTTTCTGCAGAGGCCTGTTTCTGTCCGCCTGCAATGCAGGAGACCTCGGTTTAATTCCTGGGTCAGGAAGATCCACTGGAGAAAGGAAAGGCTGCCTAGTGGCTCAGATGGTAAAGCGTCTGTCTGCAATGCAGGAGACCCGGGTTCGATGCCTGGGTTGGGAAGATCCCCTGGAGAAGGAAATGGCAGTCCACTCCAGTATTCTTGCCTGGAAAATCCCATGGACCGCGGAGCCTGGTAGGCTACCGTCCATGGGGTC
>NW_011481065.1:9095-9191 GCF_000754665.1 Bison bison bison | reverse complement strand
AAGAGACATGACTGAGTGACTTTCACCTCAAAGAGTCCTGTACAAAGCAACACAATTAAGTAATAGAAGTCATTAGAGGAGATACACCATCAAGAA
>NW_011481065.1:4319-5945 GCF_000754665.1 Bison bison bison | reverse complement strand
GAACTGAAGACAGGGGCTGGAACAGATAGTTATACACCAATGTTTGTTTAGCATTATTCAAAACACCCAAAAGATGGAAATGCTTATCCATGAATAGATGAGTTGATAAACAAACTATGGTATATCATGCAATGGAATATTATTCAGCCATAAAAAGAAATAAGGTGCTGATACTTGCAATGAAATGGATGAACCTGGAAAGCATTACATTATGTAAAATAAGCCAGATACAAAGAGATAAATATTGTATATTTTCACTTATATGAAATATCTACAATAGGTAATTTTATGAAGACAGAAAGTATATTAGAGGTTACCACAGGTGAGGGGAAAAGGGAGTTACTGCTTCATGATAACAGAGCTTGTTTAAGGTGATGGAGAAGCTTTTGGAGCAAATAGTGATGATGTTTGTACACATTGTTAAGGTAGGTAATACCACTGAATAACATACTTTAAAATGGTGAAGACAGTATATTTTATATGTATTTTATCACAAAACATTTTAAAAACCAGAAAACCATTGAGATTAAAAAAAAAAAAAAAGATTAGACATACAGACAGAAAGACACATATATCTCCCATTGACATTGTTTGACTTTCTGGATCCCACCATGCCCGAAGTCAGACCTAATTATTTTATTCCTTAGTTTTACAAATCAGTGTATTCTATTTTTTTATTTGTCTTGTTTGAATTGGCTTTCTGTCACTGGGAATTGAACTAATCCTAGATCAAGCATAACAGTGTATGGTCAGAAAGGAAAAATGTTTGATCTCCAAATCCACTTGGGTTCTAAACCTTTCTTTAAAAAAATAACTCTGCTGTTTACAGGCAATCATTCCAATCTTATCCTAATTGAGCTTGTGTGCAGGCTATTGAGGAGCTGGTAATAGCTTGAATAAACATGACAATCTTTTAATTTCCATTCACTGCTTGATACAAGGTCTATCCCAACCCAATTTTTTCCAGATACATCTCTCCTCTAGTTAATGGGCTAAGGAGAACTGGGTAACATGATGAAGAGGATACAAAGGAAAAAAAGAGTCCAAAACAATGAGAAAGTGGACATTCAAAAATGATTTTTTACTACGAAGCAGAAGAGAAATGATCCAAGATCCGAAGGCAAAATAATTCTCCCATTTTAAGCAATCATTCTGACCTGGAGAGTGAGTGCTTCCATTCAGAGTCACCATCCATTCCTGGAGGAAACCGGAGACCCCTCCTTTTTTGTAAAGACAAGTAAGGATTCTGCCTTGATATCACATTTCGCTCTTCAGTAAGGAAACTGACAAATCCTCAGTGGCAAAGAAGGGGAGGAGGAGAAGGAGAACCCCTTTCCTTGTGTTTATCTTTTCATGTAATTTTGTATTTCTGTCTTCACATAAATTTACCAACAGACAACATAAATATAGCAAGATAAAAAATAATGGAATATAGGATCCTGCTGTGATGTATGTCTGAGAGTTTTTTGCCTATGTTCTCCTCTAGGAGTTTTATAGTTTCTGGTCTTACGTTTAGATCTTTAATCCATTTTGAGTTTATTTTTGTGTATGGTGTTAGAAAGTGGTCTAGTTTCACTCTTTTACAAGTGGTTGACCAGATTTCCCAGCACCACTTGTTAAAAGAGA
>NW_011481065.1:0-351 GCF_000754665.1 Bison bison bison | reverse complement strand
AGTGGTTACCAGGGGGAAAGGGGAGGGGCAACAGAGAGGTGGAGAAGTAGGAGGCAAAAACTACTCAGTGAAAGATACGCTACAAAGACGTATTATACAACACAGGCAATATAGTCGATATTTTGTAATGACTGTAAATGGGCTGCGACTTTGAAAACTTCTATAAACATTAAAAATAAACTAAAATTTCATTTTAATTCAAGGCCAGAGTCTGAATTTCCTTTCTGCAGTTTTTAAATCTCATTTATGCAACTATTTCCTTGTATCCCTTCATTGGCTCACTCTTTCAGAAGCTGAGAACTGTAAAACTGCTGCATACGTATGTTAATAACTATCATTTATTAAACAGTT
>NW_011481064.1:7174-13858 GCF_000754665.1 Bison bison bison | reverse complement strand
ATAGGAATCTGTAAGTGAAACATATTTCTCTGTCATTTCCCTCACTGTGTCACAGATTTGGCATTTACTGGTTTCTATTAGTCCCTATGGGGTTTACAGGATTTTGATGGTAAAAAGGTGTTAGAGCATGTGATAGACCTATCAGGTGCTTTTAAAATTTCCTTTGGAGGCATTTATTATAATCTAAGTGTAAATACATTTATCAGGAGCCAGAAAAAGTACATGGGGTCTGAAGACAGCTCCTGATGCTTTCACCAGGAAGTAGATACCCTGGCCTGGGATGTAGCATAGAATCTTCTGTCAGTCCTCACTGATTCCTCTTCATGTTTAGAAAGCCAAGAATAGAGGGAGTTGGGGTGAGGTTTAGAGCCCAAGCACCAGAGATCCTAGAAGACAGAGTAGCTGAAGTTCTTAGGTCTGCACTGGGCTTCATCTTTTAAGAGGCTGTCCCCTGAAAGTGAGCCAATATTCTTACCTCAGGTGGTTGAGAAACCCAGCTGCTTGACCACACAGACTACCCAGGGGATTGAGGGTCACGGAAGATCCAGTAGAAAAGGAGAAGGAAGGGGACTTCCCTGGTGGTCCAGTGGTCAAGACTCTGTACTACTACTGCAGGGAGCAAGGGTTCAAGCCCTGGTCTGGGAACCAAGATCCCACATGTTCTACAGTGCAGGCAAAGGAGTTGAATAAATAAAATAAAGTAAAATAAGTTTTTTATGAAGAGAAGGAAGATACGACCTTTCCAGCAGTATTCAATTTGTAAAATTTTGGCTAAGTTGGGTTAGAAGTCTGAGGAGTTTGACCAAGAGAAGTATAGGACTCCTGTTCCTTCAGTTCCTCTGCAGATGTGCTCTGGAAATGTGGCACTTACAGATAGAGAGCTAACTGAGTCCTTGGGCCTTGGAAGTTTCTATGGAACAAGAATACGGCTTACCTCTTCTCAAGCCTGTAGAGAATTAGGAGAAACTTCTAATTCCGAAGCTGTGTGCTTCTGTCACACAGCTCCTCAAGTAAGAGGCTCATTAGCTATGATGCATTTGTCAGACAAAGTTCATCGGTACTGATGCTACTCTTGCTGGGGTCTGGGAGAAAAATTGAAAGCAGTGGGAATCTGGAGGAAGTAGATATTAGAAGGGCTGCTCAGAGGAGACCCAGTAATGACTGATCTCACTGTCCCTGGGGCCAACACCGAGCCAGGGCCTGTCCTGGGGGAGGCTGCCCAGTTTCCTCATCTCATAACCCCACCCCCTCTATTCTACCCCTGTGTTTAGAGGGACGTAGCCTAACTTCTCAGCAGAAATGGTCTCCCCTAGAAAAGCTGGTTGTAGAAACAGGATGGTAATGAATCCCTTTGGGCCTGTTTCCTGGTCCTGTATCCCTACACTCTTCTCTCACTAAATGAGCTTGGAGGCCCTGGGTTTCTATGTCACCTAAGGGAGGCACTGATGGCCTGTTTCCAAATTACTGACAGAACTGAGCAGAAAGTAAAGGTCCCTTTCATGGTCAGCCAGCCCTCTACCCCAGATTTAAGGTGGGTTTTAGGGCATCTGTGAAATGTTGCTTCTCACCTCCATAGCCCTGGCCTCTCTCATCATCCTCTTAGAATGGACTATTTAAATCAATATGACTGTGCTCTGTGAAGTCTGTAATTATCAGGTCTTCTCTTCATTGACCTTTGTGTGAAAGTCACTCAGTCGTGTCCAACTCTCTGTGACCCAGGCCTAGGGGAATTGCAATCCAAGCCAGAATTCTCCAGGCCAGAATATTAGAGAAGGTAGCTGTTCCCTTCTCCAGGGGATCTTCCCAACCCAGGATTCAAACCCAGGTCTCCTGCACTGCAGGCACATTCTTTACCATCTGAGCCACCTCTGGCGATCTGTTGTATCTTCTACATAAGTTTGTGTATTTGGTGTTATTATTGTCTGCCACCAGTAACATCTGAAGAGAAAGTATGAAAATCTGTGAATATTGGGCAGGAGCCACAAAAAGAAATAGAGACAGTACTGAAGTTGGAGAATGTTAGTGCTAATGAAAATCTTTCAAATGCTCTCAGAAAAAAATGACAGATTTCCCACGGACAAAGACAGATACAGACAGAAGATAGTGGAATTTTAACTGCCAGTAATCAGACAAGAAATAAACACCTTCAAAAGCAATGAGGGAACATAACTGCCCCCACTTAGAGTTCTCTCTAGGCATAGATAAAGTATCACTAGAGAGTGAGAACAAACTACAAACAGAATCACAAGACTTTACCACCAAAGATGCCCAATAAAATAATTTCAGCAAGAAAAAGTGTGATGCCTAGGGATGTTTACAACACAGGAAGCAATAGTGAACACGGAAACTGACTCAAGAAATGTGTTGCTAATTTTAACTGACCAATAATAAATATATTTGTATTTCAAAATAGTACAATTGAAATTCTTGACAAAAATCAAGAGATGGCAGGGGAATTTTTCCATTGGTACTTAAATAAGGCTGTCAAAGGAGAATATTAAAAACTTCATATATATTTATCTCCAATTATTATTTCCCACATTTTTTCATTTTTATTAAGGAACAATTTTCATACAGGAAAGCTCACCATTTTTAGTACCGGTTTTGACAAATATATATAGTATATAACCACCATCAAAAATCAAGATAGAGAAGTTGTATTGACTCCCCAAATTCTCTGTTGCCCTTTGGTATTCATATCCCACCCTCACCCAAACTCTTGCTAACTCTCTGATTTGTTTACTGTTGTTCTTATTTTCATATTTTTCTGCATGTTATATGAATGGTTTCAGATATTTTGAGTCTAGCTCCTTTCACTTAACATAATATGTTTGAGATTCATCTAAATTCTGCTATTATTCTGTTACCACTTTTTGCTGAGCAGTGTTCAGTCATATGGGTGTATCATAATTTGTTTATCCATTCACCAGTTAAAGGACATTCGTGTTGTTTCCAGTTTCTGTTGTTTGTGGAAAAAGTCATTCTAAATATTCACATGTAGGTTTTTGAGTAAACATAAGTTGCTATCCACTTGGGTAAGTACCTTGTAGTGAGCTTGCTCACTTATGATAAGTGCATTAAGTTGATAAGGAACTGTTTTCCATTGTGACGAATCCAATTTCATTCCCAATTTTATTCTCATTTTTCATTCTGTTAAGCGATAAAATATAGAGTCTTTAAATTCTGATTAAAAGTGAAGAAAAGTGCTTACTTCGGCAGCACATATACTGAAATTGGAAAACGCAGAAAAAATTAGTGTGGCCCCCGTGCAAGGATGACAAAAGATTCATGAAGTGTTCAAAATTTTTGTTCATTGCAATACTATTCACAACTGCCAGGACATGGAAACAACCTACATGAATGGATAAAGAAGGTGTAGTACATATATATTAATACAGTGAAATATTAGCCATACACAGGAATTTGAGTCAGTACTAGTGAGACGAATGAACCTGGAGCCTGTTATACAGAGTGAAATAAGTCAGAAAGAGAAAAACAAATGTTGTATATGGACACATATATATGGTATCTAGAAAAATGCTACCGATGAACCTATTGATATTTGTAGGGCAGTAATAGAGATGCAGACATAGAGCACAGCGGGGGAAGGAGAGGGTAGGACGAGTTGAGAGAGTAGTATTAAAACATACATTACCTCAGGTGAAATAGACAGCCGGTGGGAATTTGCTGTATGACCCAGGGAGTTCAGTCCAGTGTTCTGTGACAACCTAGAGGGATGGGATGGGGTGGCAGGCAGGTGGCAAGAGGGAAGGGACATGTGTAAATCTGTGGCTGACTCATGATGATGTATGGCAGAAATCAACACAACATTGTAAAGCAATCATCCTGGTATTAGCATTTAAAGAAAAAAGAAGAGTTTGGGGTAATGAGCAGGGTCATTTAAGCAAGTAAACAAGGATGTGCAATTCAAGACAGAAAGTCATATGGGGACACACACACACACACACACAGAGTTGGAAACTGAAAATTAATGAGTTAAATCTTGACTATTTAGCAATTCTGGAAATATTCTTAAAATTGTTTAAAGTCTTTCTGAGATATGAAGATTATAAAGATTTATTGTATCTTCTATGGAATGTAGCTGTTAATCTCTATGCCCTTTTAGGCTCATTGGTAATCGTTAGAAATGGTATTAAAATTCACATTTTATAAAATATATGAACAGTCATTTCTTTGTCAGACAGATAAGTCATACACCTCTGTCACTGTTTGACAAGCACTACTCTAGTGCTGAGGGATTGAGTGGGGCAGCCTGATTACGGTGGCATGAATCGTGAATGGTAGAAAAGCATCAGAAGCTATACGTACAGTTAAGTCTTTCAAGACTGTTTGCTCTAAGAAATTCTCTGAGAAATGGAAGGGGGAGCCTCTTTAAGATGGGAGATACTGGAGCATGTGTTTAACCTGTAGTAAATGTTCTTGTAAGGAGGGAGATGATACAGAGGGAAGCAGGAAATTCCAAGACCAGTATCTTTGAGAAGTGAGAGAGCCTGGCTGAAGAGTACTATCGGAGGATCTGGCCACTGATGGCCTCTTTTTATTTGACAATGGAATATTAGTCATAAAAAAAGCAATTATACCACTTGTATAGCAATGTTGATGGGCCTAGAGAATGTGATGGGCTCTTCTGAAAGAAAAAACACTATGTGCAGACGGGCTGGTGAGTGTGGTATTGGAAGGTGAGGGAGTCCTATATGATGCCTTCTCTTTTCTCAGTGATGCAAAGTCATAAGCTAAGAGTCAAGGGCGTTTTTAAAAAGAATAACAGATTTATTAGGGTATGGCAATAGGATACTATGTCCCTGGAATTTAAGACTGAGTATTGCAAAAAGACATTATTTCCAAATCAGTGTGTGAGTTACATGCAATTGCAATTAATATAGGATTTTTTAGACATTTAGCAGATGACTCAAAAGTTCATCAGGAGGAATAAACAGATGATAAAACTTTAAGAAATATGAGGAAATACGAGAAAGGATACCCCTTACAAAACAGAAACTAGAAAACATACCCAGAAATACTCCCTACTGCTCTACTTCTAAAAAGAAGAGTTTATAGTCAAGGGATTGTAAATAATAGTGAGAAGATCCATGATAGGAGAAAGTTATTAAGGAAGCTAAAAGTAAAATCAGCTATTTAGAAACACATTAACTTAAAGTTTCACCATCCATCATGTACCAAAATAACTGCAGAGAAATTAAAGCTAATGTCACTTGTGAGATTATTAAAGAGATCTAAGAGAAATATGCAAATTTCTTTGAACAAACAATGGGAATTGTAATGGCACAATTGCCTTAAAAATACAAAGGAAAATATGAATATTTGAAACTACATAAATATTGTAGCACTTCTCTATCCAACATATGTCACTACATATCTAGGTAATAAACTAAAAATAAATGTTGGAACATGAATAACTGTCAAATTGTTGGGGACCTTTGTCTATAAAGAGCTAAAATAAAGAGTTAAAATAAAACCAAGTAAGTCATATAAATGAAAACATCTGTTACATTTTCATTGATATGTTTAATAAATTAGCAAATAGTTCATATGATGAGATAGCCTTAGAAAGAGTACAGTGAGGCAGGCACTCCCACATAATGCTATCCAGTATGAAAACAGTTTCCAGCTTTCCCAGAAGCAGTCAGCTCTGGCTCTTTGTAAAGAATTAAATTTTTTTTTTTTTTTTGCCTATATCCAGTAATTTCACTTCTAAAAATTTGACCTACCATAGTAAGAAAATTTGGGGGAACAAAATTAAATGTAAGCAAATCCCTAAATACATTATATAGGATTCAAATGATGATACTACATAGTCATTTATATTGATCATTTATCAAGACTATTTACTAGTTATTCATATAACAGCTAGCACATATTAAGCACTATTTGCCAGGCTCTGGTCTAAGTGTGTAATTATCTTATTCAAGTCCCTACAAAACATCATGAGGTTATCATAAATCCTATTATTATCACCACTTTTCAGATGAGCAAACTGAGACACAAATGATTCAATTTAATGTTCACAGATGATAAAGTGATAGCAGAGATTACACTCGGCACTCTGACCCCCTCCCTCCCTCCCTCCTCCTCTTCTCTCCACCCCTACCCTATAGTGTTCCCTCTTCACAAGAAGAAGCTTCACCAAATTTTAAATGACGATAAAGCAAGACCTTAACCAACATGTACAGAACTATTTGGTAAACTGCATGTATGAATAACCCAAAAAAGTGAATGCCAAACTTGAGAGTCCCTTGGACTGCAAGGGGATCCAACCAGTCCATCCTAAAGGAAATCAGTCCTGACTATTCATTGGAAGGACTGATGCTGAAGCTGAAGCTCCAATACCTTGGCCACCTGATGAACTGACTCATTTGAAAAGACCCATGATGCTGGGTTTTATTGGTTTCTGTCTTTTAATTTTAAATTAAGTCACTATTAAATTTTCCCATTTGGATTTTTCCATTATCTCAACAAAAACTGTCCCTTGAAACTGAAGTAGATGCATAGACACAAACTGATTCTTCTTTCCAAATAATTATTTAAACAACAGCTACATAACAGACAAGAAGTCCAGTATATCTAAGAATCTTATTCAAACAAGAGAAGTCTTCCTCTGATTTTAAGAGGCTATTGGAGTTTGCTCAGACTAAATCTACTGCT
>NW_011481064.1:2822-7074 GCF_000754665.1 Bison bison bison | reverse complement strand
AGATTTGTCCAAAATATTCCCACACTGATAAATCAAATCACAGAAATAAGGCATGTTTAAGGTAGCTAGAATATATATATATATATATATATATATATATATCCCTCGTGTCATGTGGACACAGAGATATACATATACTCACTTCACAATTGTCTTGATGTTTTGAAAATTTTCTGTATCTATATAAACTACATATTTTAAAAATTCAAGCAATATAACAATAGATGTATCTATGGCTGTATCTCTAACCCTAATTTCAAATTGAGGAATTCTACATTCAGTTTTATTGGTTTCTAGCTTTTAATTTTAAATTAAGTCACTATTAAATTTTCCCATTTGGATTTTTCCATTATCTCAACAAAAACTGTCCCTTGAAACTGAAGTAGATGCATAGACACAAACTGATTCTTCTTTCCAAATAATTATTTGAACAACAGCTACATAACAGACAAGAAGTCCAGTATATCTTCTGAGGATTCTTATTCCTGCAACAGTCTAAGAATCTTGTTCAAACAAGAGAAGTCTTCCTCTGATTTTAAGAGGCTATTGGAGTTTGCTCAGACTAAATCTACTGCTATTGATGACTGATACATGATATTGGCTGAAACTTAGTCCCCTAGCATGTCTATTTTGTAACTGTGTCAGGAGTGTGTCCGCAGCATGTATTTTTGTAGGACCCTTCTCAAGGCCCCCATGACCTCTTTATTCCTCAGGCTGTAGATGAGGGAGTTCAGGGCTGGGGTGACCATCGTGTAGAAGACAGAGATGATGTTGTCTTGCTTGGGACTGTGCAGGGAACTGGGCAGAACATACATGAATGTGGCAGCTCCATAGAACATCCTGACCACTGTCAGGTGGGAAGAGCAGGTGACCAGAGCTTTCTGTCTCCCTTCATTTGAGGGCATGTGGAGCACAGTAAGTAGGATTACTGAATAGGAGACAAGTATAGCAACAAAAGAGGGAATCAGAAAGGTCACACCCATCACATACACCATGAGTTCATATCTGGAAGTATCTGCACAGGCCAACTTCAACAGAGGTGGAATCTCACAGAGCAGGTGGCTGATCTCCCGGGACATGCAGAAAGAGAAGTGCATGATATACAAAGTATGACCTAAAGCATTCAGGGATGCCAGGACCCAGGGTGTGACCACCATGAGCCAACAGACCCTTGGCCTCATGAGGACCATGTAGTTCAGAGGATGACAAATGGCCACATACCTGTCATAGGCCATGAAGGCCAGTAGAAGGTCCTCTGCACCACCGAGGGTCAGTACTAGGAACACCTGAAGGGCACAGCCCCCAAAGGAGATGGTGTTTTCACTGAGCAGAAAATCCACAATGGCCTTGGGAGTGACAACAGATGTGAAGAGGAGGTCCATGAGAGAGAGCTGCCTGAGCAGGAGGGACATGGGCACATGGAGCCGGGCATCCATTGTGATGGCCAGGAGCAGCAGACCATTGCTGGTGAGGGCCAGCGTGTACAGGACTGTGATTGTAGCGCAGAGCAGCTCAGGAGACCCACTGTCGTTCAGAATCCCCATCAATATGAAGCCACTTCCCAGGGTGGAGTTCCAAGGCTCCATTGTGTTGTTTCTTTAGTTGCCTGGAAACAAATGGATCCTTGGTGAATTTTTGTTATGATAGTCTCATAGTTTTATACCATCAGAGTTCCCATAGGATGGCCAACATGAATCCAGTGGGATGATGCCTTTCCCACTGGTAACTGATTTTTTTCTCTTAATCTCTCAGTTTCTGACTTTTTAAATTGTATCTTGATAAACAAAGAGCCCATCTAATTGGAAAATAAACATCACTGTAAGAGCTAAACATTAAGAGATTACTACATGAGGATTATTCAGGACATCAAACCTGAACATGTATCTCCCTAGAAAGTCAAATCATCTCTTTCACAACAATAAAGAAATATTCTACTACACATGCTCCTGATTTTTTCTGGTACCTATGTTTTAAGTAGAATGTTTAATCAATAATTTATATACCCAGTCAGTGTTCTGCATAAGTCTTTTTTTTTAATTGATTTTCTGAAACAGGCAGGGAAATGTGATTTCAATAACGCACCTCAATATACTTCTCCACATAATTTGTGTTATTCATCCTACCTTCTCACTTTTGCTTAGACTCAGATCCCCATTCTCCCTTTGACAGCGCTAGGGTATCCACACTGGATTGAATGGCCACACAGAAGGAGAAGAAGAGCTCTTGATCTGGAAATGGCTCTTGGAGTGTTGCACCCAATCTCAGGGAGAAAACAGAGAGCCAGGCACCTGAGAATGACAGGAATCTGTGTTGCTCAGCGTGGGAACTGGGTAGATAAGTCCACTTTTGAACACAGTGAAGCATATTTCTAAAAATCAATTTCCTCTATTGTGTCCTATATTTTGATGTTTCACTAATTGCCATCAATCTCTACAAGGTCCACAGAATTTTGATGGTAAAAGGTATTAAAGCATATCACAGACCTTTCATCTACTCTTAAATGTTCCTTTGGAGGCATTTATTGTAATGTAGGTGCCAACAGTTTTATCAAAGGTCAGCAAAGTCTATGGAGTTTAAAAACAGGTCCTGAGGCTTCCACCAGGAAGCAGATACCCTGGTCTGGGATATAACTTAGAATCTTACAGCAGGCTGTAAGATTCACTGATTCCTCCTCATGTTTAGAAACCCAAGAATATAGGAGTTTGGGATGGGGTACAGACCAAAGCACCATAGAACTTGGAAGTCAGAGTAGCTGAAGTTCATATGTGTGGACTGGGCTCCATCTCTCAGCTCAGCATTCCTAGAAGCTGCACACTTTCCTGAAAGTGAGACAACACCCTTACTGTGGGAAGCCAGCTTCCTGAGCACACAGTCTGTCCTGGAGATAGTCTGAGTGAAGGAAGTTCCAGTAGAAATGGAGAAGGAAGATAGGCACTTTCTAGCAATATTCAGTTAGTTTTTTGCTAAGTCGAGTTAGAAGTCTGAGGTATCTGACCAAGGTAGGTGTCAGGCTTATTCTGTTCCTTCAGTTCTTCCAGAGGTCTTCTCTGGAAATGCAAAAATGCAGAAAGAACATCAATACAGTCCTTGGATAGCTTCTATGAAACAAGAAGATAGCTTTCCTGTTCTCACGCCTGTGGAGAATATAAGAATTCTGTCACACAGTTCCCCAAGTAGGAGGCCCATCTAGGTCTGCAGCATTTGTCTGACTGGGTTGGTGGGTACAAATGCTCAGACTTTCATTTACTCTTGCTGGGGAATGGGAGAAAAATGAAAGCAGTGGGAATAGAACGGCTGCTCAAAGAAGACACTACAATGACTGACCTCACTGTCTCTGGAGCCAACACTAAGCTAAGGCCTCTCCTGGGGGAGGCTGCTTGGTTTCCTCACCCATGACCCCACTTCTCTACTCTGTTCTACCCCTGTGTTCAGAAGGACTTAGCCTCTCAGCTGAAATGACCTCCCCTGGAAATGTTGGTCCATTCCCACGCAGGGTGGGAATCAAGGCCTTTGGACCTGTTTCCTGGCCTTGTATCCCTGCACTCTTCTCTCATTAAATGAGCTTGGAGGCCCAGGGTTTCTATGTCACCTAAGGGAGGCACTGATGGTGCATTTCCAAACTACTGACTGAATTGAGCAGGAAGCAAAGGTCACTTTCATGGTCATCAGTCCTCTGCCACAAATTTAAGGTGGGTTTTGGGGCATCTGTAGCATCTTGCTTCCCATCTCCACTCCCCTGGCCTCCTGACAAAAGATTAATCTCCAAAACAGACAATCAGTTCAGGCAGCTCAGTATCAGAAAAACAAACAATCCACTCAAAAAGTGGGCAGATGACTTAAACAGACATTTCTCCAAAGAAGACTCATAGATGGCTAATAAATACATGAAAAAAAATGTTCAACATCACTTATTATTAGAGAAATGCAAACCAAAACTACAATGAGGTTATCAACTCATACCAGTCAGAATGGTAACCATCAAAAAAATCTACAAACAATAAATGCTAGAGAGGGTGTGGAGAAAGAGTAACCCTCTTGCACTGTTGGTGGGAATATAAATTGATTCAGCTTAAGGAGGAAGCAGACAGAGCTGGACTCCATCTTAGGCCAGGCTGCGAACATTAGGCTACATGCATGGTCACCCTCCCAATGGACTCTAACTTTGTGTCCAGTGTCTACAGAAATGGCATACCAATGGAAAACCAGACCCCTGGATAAAAGAGCCTCAGGACTTGTACTTGGACTCTCCATT
>NW_011481064.1:725-1356 GCF_000754665.1 Bison bison bison | reverse complement strand
TATCTGGGTCATGAAGAACTTTTTTATATAGTTCTTCTGTGTATTCTTGCCACCTGTTCTTAATATCTTTTGCTTCTGCTTCTGTTGCTGCTGCTGCTGCTAAGTCGCTTCAGTCGTGTCCGACCCTGTGTGACCCCATAGATGGCAGCCCACCAGGCTCCCCCGTCCCTGGGATTCTCCATGCAAGAACACTGGAGTGGGTTGCCATTTCCTTCTCCAGTGCATGAAAGTGAAAAGGGAAAGTGAAGTCGCTCGGTCGTGTGTCCGACTCTTAGAGACCTCATGGACTGCAGCCTACCAAGCTCCTCCATCCACGGGATTTTCCAGGCAAGAGTACTGGAGTGGGGTGCCATTGCCTTTTCCATCTGCTTCTGTTAGGTCCATAACATTTCTGTCCTTTATTGTGCCCATTGGCATGAAGTGTTCTCTTGGTATTGTTGTAGCCATGCGTTCTGGGAAACAAACTCACTTAGAAGGACAATGCAGATAGTGGAGTGCAGTTTATTATACCAGCGGGCTCAAGGCAGAGTGTCCTCTTAGCCAAGGACCCTGACCAGTTTTTGTGAAAACCTTATATACCCTAAGTGTACATGCTCAAACCCACCTCCCCAAATTCTCTGAAACTAGTCTG
>NW_011481064.1:0-625 GCF_000754665.1 Bison bison bison | reverse complement strand
ATCTATTTGCCATGAAGTGATGGGACCAGATGCCACAATCTAGTTTCTGAATGCTGAGTTTTAAGCAAACTTTTTCACTCTCCTCTTCCACTTTCATCAAGAAGCTCTTTAGTTCCTCTTCACTTTGTGCCCTAAAGTTGCTGTCATCCGCATATCTGAGGTTATTGGTATTTCTCCCAGCAATCTTGATTCCAGCTTGTGCTTCCTCCAGCCCAGCATTTCTCATGATTTACTCTGCATAGTAGTTAAATAAGCAGGATGACAATATACAGCCTTGATGTACTCCTTTCCTGATTTGGAACCAGTCTGTTATTACATGTCCAGTTCTAACTGTTGCTTCCTGACCTGCATACAGATTTCGCAGGAGGCAGGTCAGGTGGTCTGGTATTCCCATATCTTTCAGAATTTTCCACAGTTTATTGTGATCCACACAGTCAAAGCTTTGGCACAGTCAATAAAGTAGAAGTAGATAGTTTTCTGGAACTCTCTTGCTTTATCCATGATCCAGCAGATGTGGCAATTTGATCTCTGGTTCCTCTGCCTTTTCTAAAACCAGCTTGAACATCTGGAAGTGCACAGTTCACGTACTGTTGAAGCCTGGCTTGGAGAATTTTGAGCATTACTT
>NW_011481063.1:18419-18625 GCF_000754665.1 Bison bison bison | reverse complement strand
GGTAGGAGAACAGACCCAAAACCTTGATCACCTTTCCATTTCCTTCTAGGGCTCACCTCACAATCCGCAAGGTGAGCCCCAGGAGGAAGCAGAACTAATAATCATGTTCCCTATCTCAGAGCAATGGAAGGAGGAAGGGGCCCATCACAAATTCTTCATAGAAATGGGAACCCTCTTGTACAGTTTGATTTTATACAAATTTCCCA
>NW_011481063.1:16822-17879 GCF_000754665.1 Bison bison bison | reverse complement strand
AGTTTCTGTATACTCCAGGAATGCAGGCTCACTTTCATATTGGCCCAAATAATTAGGAAAGCAGAACTACTGGAAAAAAAAAAAAACTAGGCCCATACTGCAATTTAAAAGCTAGCTATACATGATTTCTGGGGGGTATAACTTTTATTTTGGATTATCCATGCCACAGGTCCCATGTTACCCCAGCTACATGAAATTCAACTGTAATTGTATCTGGAATCTGTGTGTGAGTGGATGATTTCTTTTTGCAAGACTCTTTTTTATTTATGTTTGACTTGGACTGGTGTCAAAGTGACTCTGCATGCCTGAGTACCCAGAGAGCAGCTCACTCAGGTGGGGGTGTGCTAGCAACCTAGGAGTCAGTGACTCCTATGGATAATCCCCAATGTGGATAATGAATATAAGAACAACCAAAATGAGACGGATACAAGAATGGATCTATGTGGCTAAAGACAGAGGCTGCAATGAATTAGAAGTACACAATTTAGTATTATTAAGGAACATCCAGCATGATCATGGATGCTCTAAATAGAAAAGGAGCCTGTAGGAACTCTGAGGTCATCTTCCTTCTCTATTCCATGGCCATTGGCCACTAATGAAACCCTATACTGCTCCAGTCTCCTGTGGGACAGCTAGCTCAGGGAGTTAGGACAGGTGATTAGGTCCTCTGAGGTTCAGTTAATTTTGCTCTTTTCCAAACCTGCCATCTTGCAAAATGTGTGTCACTGGTAAGAATAGAGATGGGGGTGACCGGCTAAAGCTGTTACAGAGGACATAATGAAGTTTCTGGTAGAGAATTTGGAGATTGTCTAAGGGATAGAGAAATACAAGCTGGTTCAAATTTTTTATAATAGATTTTGTTAATTTGGAAAAGAAAGCTGACAAAGGGCATCAGAACTACCATTAAGCATACAGAGGTGGATCAGAAAGCAGGAGGACAAAATTTGGGAGGAATAGTCTCAGAGAGCAAAGGTTGTTAAACACTGGACTGGACCACCAAAGGATGTTGTGTAGTATTTCCTTTCTTAAAGGTGTTGGAAGCTCAGCTGTCTCGGCT
>NW_011481063.1:11609-13860 GCF_000754665.1 Bison bison bison | reverse complement strand
TATTAAACAGATAATCATTCCCCATTCCACAATCCCCCGCCCCCACCCCATCTAACTTGGACTCTGTCAGGGTCTCTGAATGCAAAGTCCCCAGAAACAAAACTGCTCTGAGGGAGGCAAGGCTGAGGCAGGGAGATCTGCCCGTTCCACTCTCCAGGCTCCCAGAGCTCCCTAACTTCCACTACCCACTGGGAGATGCTTTCCAGTTCAGGTCAGTCGAGCTTGAAAATACTGTGGTGAAGAAAATTAAACCAGGTGAAGACCCAAACCCCTTCAAGTTTAAAAGCCACACAGATTTTTATTTGTGACCTTGCTTGTTTGGAGGTGTAACCTCTATTTGGAGATGAGGGTGGTGGCACAATGCCTCCTGTCTTTCTTTGTGTCCTCTCAACTCATTCTTCTTCTCCTTCCCTTCAAATTCACTTTCACCCCGGCCTCTCTTCCTCTGCCCTCAACTCTCTCCTCCCTTTCTCTGTTCTTTCCCTTCAGACCCCAAGGCACCAAGGAGGACCTTAGGGCTCTATATAGTGCAGCACTATTCCCTGTGGGAATTCTAAGATCCCCTGCAACCACCGGACTCTATGACTGATTAACTGAGGGACAAGAAATGATTGTCGAACAAACTGAGCTAAGAAGAAGGAGGGCTAGCTAGCAGCAAAGGAAGCAGAGTGTGTGACTCTGAGGGTGAGGGCACTAGGGCGGCAGGCAGGTGCCTGACAGGCGGGGCCGGCTTCTCTTCTACTCACCCTCCCCACTTCAGTAGAGAGGCTGGTGGGTACACAGTTGGCAGAGGACATTGGAGAAGATCTGCCATGGAGGGAGCCCTGAGCTCTCAAGCCTCTCCTGGCAAGGAGCACTCTCTGGTTAGTGAAGTGTCACCTACTATGGCTATGGACCCTCATCATATAATCCAGGGAGAGATGGTCCACTGTAAAGGAATCAGAATGCAGTGAAATGTACCAAACACTGACTTTCACCAAGCAGATTGGTTTCTGGTGGCTCATCTGTGCATAAGTGAGGGGGAGAGCAGCTATTTATAGCAGCAGTCAAATTCTCAAAGGGCCCTGCATTGAGTCATGCAGCGGTGGTTCTGGTGAAAGTGGGGCTTTACCAAGAAACCAGATTTCTAAGACAAAGGACCAGTCTAGTCCTCCTTCTTAGGTAGTCTTTTAGATGGGGTGCAAACATCCAAGACCAGAAAATCCCGCTAGTTCAAATGGTAATTTATCCAAAGACACACATGAAGAACTCAAGAAACTCATTCTGGGTTGAGGAGCTGAGCTTTGGGGCTAAAGGGGTCACTGGGAGACATTTGGTGGAGAACTCATTAGCAACTATACCTTGACCACACCCCCAAACACCTTGATTCTCGTTACTAAATCATTCCAAGTCCATCATCCTTGAGTTTTCAAAGTGGACCCTAATGTTCTATTCAGCCTAGATCCTCTCTTGGAGTTATGACTTTTTACACATTTACCATCTTCTCCTTTCCCTTTCTTGCTTATGTGAATCAATGACATATTCATGTGTCCACACATCCCATCTATACACCAAGATGCTAGAGGTGTGATCTTCCAGAATATCTGAATTGGAAGAGAGTCAATAAACCCATTTTCTCTCTCCCCTCTCTCATTTTGTAAGTAGGGAAAGCAGGCCACAGAAGGGCAGGGAGTTACTTACTCAAGCTCAAGCATCAGATTGGTGGCAAAGTCGGGACTTGAACCCAGATCTTCTGGATCCAAATCTGACCCACTTTCTACAACCTCAAGCTGTAGCTCCTCCAGGAACTGTGCCTCCTCCATGAATTCAGGATCCTCTACAAGCTGGGGCTCTTCCATGAGCTGAGGCTCCTCCAGCCTTTCCCCCTTCATTGTCACTGTTGCCCAGGGAAATCTTGATTGCCTGACTGGAGTTGGTTTCTCTCTCTCTCTTGCCTGGCTGGGGTTGGTTCCTTTCTCTCTCTCTCTGTACCTCCCTCTCATGCTCTAGCTCTCCCTCTAGCTCTCCCTCTATAGCTGCCAGGCTAGGGCCGGATCAACTGGAAACTCTTTCCCAGGCTCAGAAGAAAAAGTGCTCAGGGAGCCTCGGGGCCAGCCTGGGCTGGCTCAATTGTGGAGGCGGGAGGAAGTTCCTGGCCCCGAGTGCCTTCGGGGGCTCCCAGGCTCTGAGGGAAGGCTGGAGCTCCTGGGGCAAGTGCTGCCCTCCAGATCTTCTGCTGAGGCCGGGCCAGCTTCCTAAACTAACTCTCAGA
>NW_011481063.1:8262-11376 GCF_000754665.1 Bison bison bison | reverse complement strand
TCAATTCCATTAAATAAAATCAAATAGAAAACCACCATTTGGGCATCAGGGAAACCCAAAGCTGGTCTCTTGGCAGGGAGATGCTGTGTACCTACTGGGATGGGATATGCACAGCCATCTAGAGATGAGAAGTCATAAGACCATTGGGTTAGAGAATCAGGAGACATGGTTTCTCTTTTCAGCTGGTCACTAATTGGCCATTTGGCTTGTGACAGGCACCCACCCATCTCTGGGCCTCAGTTTCCTCATTTGTAAAGGGTGAGGGTCAGACTGAATGACTGCAGAAACCCTACCAGTTCTGAGCCTCTGTCTCTGGCTAAGATGCAAGTGAAGGCAGAAGGTGCCAGCCCCCAACACTGGGTAGATGGAAGTTCAAGGTCTTGAAGAGGCAGTCCCCAGTCTCACTGCCCTCTGAAATCCTTCTCTATTTGCCAGCAGTGCCAGTAGGGTACCCTCATGCTTCTTCAGGTTTCAATCTCTGGTAAAAATGTCAAAGCTCCCAGCAGTTTGTCCCTAGCAAACAGAAGTAAAACTAGAAGCCTTGTCAGTCACTTACACCTGAGTGTGAATGAAGACGGTTCAGAGAGCAAACCTTGACAGAGATAAAGCTTGCCAGACTGGGCTGCAGGTGTTAGCTGGCTTTGGGCAGGACAGGTTGTGTAATTGACAGAGCAACGGGAGGGGTCTGTGAGGGGACTGGTGAAAGAGGGAGATAAAGCATGTCCCAAAAGGTTTTGTTCTGGCTCTTCATATGATTTGCCTAATGATAAGGTAGGCTTCTCTTCACTGAGTGCTTTCTGGAATGTGCTCTCACTTAACCCCCACCCCTCAACCACACTTCCACCATTTTCTTTTTCTTTTTTTACTTCCGCCATTTTCTAAATGAGGAGACTGAGGTCGGGAAGTCACTTGCTAACGTCACATAGTCTGTCAGGCCCTTCTCTACTCCTCAGTGGCTGCTCTAGGGTCTTTTGAGGGTGAATAAGCCCACCCCAGCTCCCCACAAAGGCCAGCACCTCCCACCCTATGGGGAGAAAAACTGGGAAAAACAGAATGGGGCCCTGACTCTCTAGGATCTTGGCTCCCCAGCATTCAAAAGCTATGGACATTCAGGATGGGGAACACATGTATACCTGTGGTGGATTCATTTTGATATTTGGCAAAACTAATACAATTATGTAAGGTTTAAAAATAAAATAAAATTAATTAAAAAAAAAAACAACAAAAGCTATGGACATATCTTGCAGTTAATACTAGAACATACCAGCAAAGTCACCCACATCTGAATAGGTGGCTGAAGACATAGCATTTTGGAGACATGGTCATTTCGGGGGGCTAGTTTTGAGTATAATTTTCAGTGCATTAGTTCTTTATTCTCTTCACTGACATTCGCTCTGTTCATCTGGCAGGTGAAGAGCTCTTCAAAGTCTTTCTGATCTTGATTTTCAGCTGATAGGCCATTAGGGCCCTTAGACAATCACTCTGCCTAAATAATGGCTGCTTGATCTTGGCAATGAGAAAATTTCCTTGGGGGTTTGCTCCTATCTGAGACCCCAGTGAGCCAGAGTAACTTCAAAATCCACACCTTAGGGTATTAGCAGTGACTGGGTTCATTTGAACTTTCCTTCCTACTGATTTGGGGCAAGAATCCCTCAAGGACATAAATGATAAAATGCCCAAGGTTTTAACAAGGTAACTTTTGTTTTTGTGAATTTTCTAATCCTGTGGGAAGGATTAGAACACCACTCAGCCAGTGTTCTCACAGCTTCCTGCACCTTTTCTTCATTATGATCAATTGTAATGATATGGCTATTTGTGTAATTATTATTTGATGTCTGTCTCCACTACTAGATTGTAAATTTCCTGCCACGGGGATCCTGCCTGGCTTGTTGGCTGCCACTTTCTCCCCGTGTCTGATTTTCACGTGTGTGTGGAAGAAGAAATCCTCCTCTTCCCCAAGCACCTGGGGTGTGCAAGTCTTATTTCAATGACCTCCCACACTGAGATGCTCCCCAAAATTGTTAAACCATTAGGATGGATGTCCCACGGAAGCTAATCTGCCTAGGAGATAAGAAAGCTGAAAGATTCAGAGGGGAATTAACAGCTCCTTAGCCTGTTCCCCCACATGATTCCAGTCCTAGAAGAGCTGGTAAAGAATACGCCTGCAATGCAGGAGACCCCAGTTCAATTCCTGGGTCAGGAAGATCCCCTGGAGAAGGGATAGGCTACCCACTCCAGTATTCTTGGGCTTCTCTTGTGGCTCAGCTGGTAAGAAAGCTGCCTGCAATTGTGGGAGACCTAGGTTTGATTCCTAGGTTGGGAAGATCCCCTGGAGAAGGGAAAGGCTACTCACTCCAGTATTCTGGCCTGGAGAATTCTATGGACTGTATAGTCCATGGGGTCACAAAGAGTCAGACATGACTGAGTGCCTTTCACTTCACTTCACTTCCATTTCCAATGGAAATATCATATGTGTTTCTATTATGAAAGTATTTTCAAAAAAACATTCATCTCTCACACATGCACTTTTCTTTTCCTTATAAGCGCCTGCATCTGATGCCTTTGCTTTCCCCACCTGTCTGACCCCTTCTGTCCATGATCCTTATTACCAGCCCTCTCATACTTTTATTCAGTTTTTTATCACTAGTCACCACCTTCCCCATGTTTGTATTTTATGTAACATCCCTTGGTAATTCTGTCTAGCTTCTCTGCATGCTGGTAGTCAGGAAGTTCTTTCTGTTATCTAATCACAGTTCTTCATGCTAGAGTAGAGGCCTATTTCCTCTCGTTCTGTTTCTAGTGTGGTTTGGAAACAGCTAGTCACCATCTCTGAGTTGTGACTTTCTTATATTTGAAGATCAACCTCTCTTTGACCACCGTCTGGCCCATTCTTATGCTCCTCTTCAGTCAATCATCTTGGCTCCTTTAGTTTGGCCCCACAGCTCCCTGAAGTCCCAGGCGTTAGCCAGCTGGCTAAGCAAGCTTCTCTTCCCTTCTGCATTCAGACTGTTTTTCAGCCTGGACAAATTATCTGACATTTGCACCCCAGAAAATTTAACCCTGGGGCCCCAGAAACGAATGCAGCCTGAAGCTTTGTGCCCCACAGCCACTGTA
>NW_011481063.1:7456-8162 GCF_000754665.1 Bison bison bison | reverse complement strand
ATTCACAACATAAAAGGAGGTCTGCAAAGGGAAAATAAAAGCCCGATGACCCTCTGTGGTTCTTTTTTTCTTTACAGTAAATAATTTACAAAAACAAATTTTCCTCCACCATAGGTTTTATCACTGCTCCCCAGGGCCAGCCTTTACGCATTTCCATACCGTCATGGACTATTTTTAGTGAAAGATGACATTAAGTACTGGCTGCCCTGTGGGCTTCAACCCCCATCTCTTCCTCCTGTCAGAATGTTGTCAGGCCTCCCCTTTTGGACCTGCTGGCCACTCATAGCCTAGAAATATTTCCAAGAGTGTGAGTAGCTATGGCATGACTTCAGGGGTTTCTGAGAAAGCCTCTGTCTAAACATATCTCCTTAGGCTTGGGTCTGATGATTAGAATTTCAGCCATAGAGATTCATTTCTTTAGCTCAATATCACTTCCTCAGGAAGCCTTGTCTGATACTTTGTTACACTCTCAGGGAGGAGCTTATTCCTTTTCCCTCTTGGCACTTCTTTGTAAGTATAGATTCATTGGTGTGGTTGTTTTGGTTAATGTTCATCTCTTTACTCTATTATTCCATGATGGCTGTGGCCATGCTTTTTGTGAGTTCCCCACTCTATTCCCAGTGCCTAACAGTGGTCATGTATAGATCTGAGAGTTGGACTGTGAAGAAAGCTGAGTGCCAAAGAATTGATGCTTTTGAACTGTGGT
>NW_011481063.1:1854-7356 GCF_000754665.1 Bison bison bison | reverse complement strand
AACCAGTCCATTCTAAAGGACATCAGTCCTGGGTGTTCATTGGAAGGACTCATGCTAAAGCTGAAACTCCAATACTTTGGCCACCTCATGCGAAGAGCTGACTCATTGGAAAAGACCCTGATGCTGGGAGGGATTGGGGGCAGGAGGAGAAGGGGACGACAGAGGATGAGATGGCTAGATGGCATCACCGACTCGATGGACATGAGTCTGAGTAAACTCCGGGAGTTGGTAATGGACAGGGAGGCCTGGCGTGCTGCGATTCATGGGGTCACAAAGAGTTGGAGTCGACTGAGCAACTGAACTGAACTGAACAGTTAGCCTGACACGTGGAAGGCATGAGAGAAATATTTGTTGTTGACTGAATCTGCTCATGAACCTAAATGTGAATTTCCCAGAGCACTGATAGGAAAGGGTGTGGGCATGCATGCCCAGGACATTAGCTCGGTGCGAGGGCCCCAGAAAGCAAGGTGCTGACCATAAGCAGCAATCTGCTTCCCCAGATGACCCAAGGCTGCTTCCTTTTTGCTACTCCAGCTCCCTTTCCTTTCCTGTCAGCTTGAGACTTCCCTCCTTCCTCAGCCCAACCCCAGGACCTTCATTTATATGGCATCTGGGAAGGAAGGGTTTGACCAAGGTATTGATACAAATAAGCTAAAATGACACCCTGTGGGGCCATCAGGAACTTTTTTTTCCAGAGAGATTTGGGTGAGCAATGTGTGTGTGTGTGTGTGTGTGTGTGTGTATTCTTGGGCTTCCCTGATGGCTTAGCTAGTTAAGAATCTGCCAGAAATGCAGGAGACCTGGGTTCAATCCCTGAGTTGGGAAGATCCCCTGGAGAGGGGAATGACAACCCACTCCAGTATTCTTGCCTGGAGAATCCCATGGACAGGGGAGCCTAGTGGGCTAAATCCATGCAGTCACAAAGAGTCAGGCACAACTGAGCAACTAACACTACTACACTACATATGTATTCTCAGGGCAGCGCCTTGAAATGATCCTGGTTCTGTTATCCCCCTCAGAAGAGGCCTGGTGGAGACCGAGGCCAGAGATCCACAGATGTGAAGCCATACCCCCAGACTCCTCCGGCACCCACTGTCAACTGCACTCCCACGCTTAGCCTTCTTGGTTCTGACTGGCTTTCTGCAAGCATCCTTGAGGGGTGCCTTTCTGCTCTTGGGCCCTGAAGGCCTCCACCTACCCAAGACTAGCTAGGCCCCTGAAGGGATGCTTGCTCCGACTCAGAGAGGGGCCACAAGAGGAGAGCCAGAGCAGGCCTCTCATACGTGGAAAGTGTTCCTTGCTGTCCCCATCCCAGCCAGCTCCTTCTGACCCATGACCCTTGCTGGACAGGCAAGGTGCCCCTCTCCCCTCCCAACCAGACAGCCTCACAGCACTTCCCATGGGCCATTCTTTAAGGCCCTGCTGGAAGCTGCTGCCATAAAGAGACTCTCCCTTCCTAGTTTGCTTTGGCGCTGCCTAAGTTTTGGGCTTGCAGATGCAGAAACAGTAAGCTTGAGGCCTTTCCCTCAAGAAGCAGAAGCCCCAGCTTAGCCTGCAGTGGCTGGTGGCTCCGCTGCAACCACTTTGGTCCTGCCGCCTCCCTCCTCTACCCCTCTACCGTGCCTAACGGGGCAGGCATTCAATAAATCTGCAGTAGGTGCTAGGTAAATAGCAGACCCGTGGTCGATAAATGATGGATTGATTAACTGAAGTACTTGGCCGCTCAGTACAAGGTCTAATGAGGCACTGCCGTGGTTCATTTTCCTGTGCACCTGGGGAAGCAGAGTTTAGTGCATTAGGACTGGGCCAGGTTTATCTTATTCCTTTTTCTTTCTTTTTTTTTTTTTTACTGCAACTTACTATGAACTGAAAGGGTGAGGGATAGAGAGAAGTGAGGGGCTGGAGGCCTGGGAGGAGCCTCGAGAAAGGGGACTCCTGCACCTCTGCCTCAGTTCTCGCCCCTAACTGTCATTGGATTCAGGGAACTTGGGGAGCCCAGCTCTCCTGAGCCCTGAGATGGTGGTCCTGGGCTTGTCTGAGATTTGCATACAAATCACACCTGTCAGTAATTCCCGTGCTACCTTTTGACTTTACCTCGCTGTTTCTTCCTCCTTTCCTTGGACAGGAGGGCAGAGTCCCCCACTACACTCAGCCTGTGAGCCATTTACCCACTGACAACACAGTGTGACAGGCTGGGTGGAGACAAGGAAAGAGAAGAGGACCTATTGGTTTAGACAGAAACTTTGAGCCAGTGGACTATTAGATTGATGGGGCTATTCTGTGTTGTAGATATTTGTGTGAGTTTATTAGAGAAATATGTCATAGAATTTAGCAAGTCCCATTTCACTGGGGGCTCAGTTGCACCAAACCAGTAATGCCATTTTCTGAAAAGGCTAGGAAGTGAACTCAGAGAAGGCAATGGCACCCCACTCCAGTACTCTTGCCTGGCAAATACCATGGATGGAGCAGCCTGGTAGGCTGCAGTCCATGGGGTCGTGAAGAGTCGGACACGACTGAGCGACTTCGCTTTCACTTTTCGCTTTCATGCATTAGAGAAGGAAATGGCAACCCACTCCAGTGTTCTTGCCTGGAGAATCCCAGGGACGGGGGAGCCTGGTGGGCTGCCGTCTATGGGGTCGCACAGAGTCGGACACGGCTGAAGCGACTTAGCAGCAGGAAGTGAACTAGGTATCACTGTGAATTCAGGCCAGCCTGGGGACTTTGAGACTTTGTGAAGAATGGATTGGGCCTCTCAGCTTCCACTAAACCCATCTCCCTAAAGTCCCCAGAACAGTACCTGACCCAACAAGCAGATACAAAAGGAAGAAGAACTTGTGACACCTGTTCTGCATCCCCCACCTCCAATGCACCAGGCTGACTTCAGCACTGTACCATCAGGTGACAGCAGGAGATGCCAACCCTCAAGAACACCCCAAACCACGCTTAAGTCCATAGCAGCTCACCTGCCTGCTTACATGTGCTGCAGAGCGTGGGGGCCTCAGGGGGGAATCACCTTCACCACCTGGCACTTGCCTCTGAGCAGACTCTTGGCCTGACACTAGGCAGGGGAGGCTTTTCCTTTGGAAGTGTAGTAAGCTCTACTTAGACCCCCAGCAGGCTTCTGAATGCCTGGCCCCAGGGAAGCCTGCCACTGAGCAAGCAGAAGCTTGATGCCTCAGTAACCTGGCTCTGTTACATAAGGGACTACGAGAGATATGAGTCAGGGACCTCAGGCTGGCCCAGGCCCAGCCTAGCCTGGGAGTGAGGCTAAAAGGGAGGTGTGTGTTTGTGTGTGGGGGGAGGGGGGGTAAGCCAGGAAGGAGCTGCTGGAACCACTTCCCTTCCTCTCACTTCTCACCCCCTTCTTCCTCAGGGATAGCTATAGCCAATCGCTGGCCTACAAAGCTGAGTGGGAATCCCGGCCAGACCCTGCGTTGTGAGCAGCTGCTCTCCATCTCCCCTGAAGAGAAGACAAGAGGAAGTAGGCTGAATAACCAAGGCTGTTTCGTGAGTAAATTCTTCCTTCTAGGAAGGATGGGGAAGGTCCCTGTGGGGCTTTGTCCACAGGCAGGGGCCTGATTTCAGGCTGGGCCTATTTGAGGAAAGTGGTTCCCAGGGGAGGAAGGCTGATCGCATGCCTGGGGCATCACTGACCAAGCAGCTTAGGGCTCTGGTTTCCCCTCGGGCTAGTGCTGCACAATGGGAAGCCTCCCAGTCAGTCTCCAAGCTGGCTGGGATCTCACACCTCACAAACTGTTTCCCATAGGGCAACAGCCACTTTGGGGCAGAGATTTCCAGGTAGAAGGTACAAGTGAATTAGCTTTGCCCCATGAAAAGACTCCCTCCTGCCCAGATTAGCATTTGAAAAAGCTTATTTTCTAGACTCCTCCCATCTTATCCCCACTCTGACTCCTTAGCTAAAATGGATTTTGGCATGGGTACATGGTGGCTTCCATAAGCCATTTCCCCATGCTGACTCCTCATCAAACCTGCTTTGAGGCTGAGATCTAGCCTTCAGCCTTCACAGAGATCCCATTAGTCCACAGGGTCCTGCTCTGCTAAACCCATGGCCCCAAGCGAAGCCCTAACCCTTGTCCCATTATTGCAGGCAATGGGACAGCACAACATGTCCTGGGCCATTATTGCCTTCTTCATCTAAAAGAGAAATTTCGTCTTTTTTGACCCTTGTGGTCAAGGAATGCTCTCCCTTGAGTGCACTGAGCACACTGAGTGCCCCACCAAACGGGCCCAAGCTTCAGGCCCACTCAGCACATTGGCTTCCCCAGGGCTAGTGAGACTACCGCCTGACACCAACCAATTTGTTATGTAAACCCAGCCAGTCATGGCGGATTATGGCTCTGTGGTCATATTGAGGGATCCCTTACATAAGAGGAGAAAGTTCAGGTAAGAGCATAATCGTGATGCGCAAACACGACGCAATGGCTACCACCAAGCTAAAGACGTGGCTGACCTTATTCCTCTCAACCAGCCCACAAGGCACAGGCAAGTGCTCTGCTGGGCTCCACCACTCAGGGGCCCCAGAGACCCTGGCAGCCTTGGCCAGACACATCCATCTCCATTTACCCAGACTTCCTGGCCTTCATGACCTGTTATGGAAAGGAGCCAAAGCTCTACCTGGAATTGAGAGCTTGTTAGTTTATCTGGAAGTGCAAATATAAGCAGGATTGTTAACCTTCTCTTCAGGCGAGGAGGGAAAATAAGGTCACCCTGGAAAGAGTTATTTTCTGAGGTGTGGGCTCACGTGGGCCCATGCCTGGCAAGACTGAGGAGGAGGAGGTGGATTTGTGTTCTGTTCTTGTCACTTTTCTTGAAGAGCACGAATCTTCCATCCAGACCTCTCGAGCTCCGTGCTGCCCAGAGCCCCACATTGCAGCAGGCCTTTCAAGGACTCTGGCCCCATCTCTCTACTTCTCTTCTCCAAACTTGGCTTTCATAGCTTCCATTCCCATAGAACACTATTCCCGATGAGCTGTCACCCCGAAATGAAGTTCTGATAAACAAATCCACATAAGGTGGTCAATGGTGAGTAAAACATTTACATGTTACTCTTTTAAAAAGGAAATCTTGGGTAGCAAACCTGGGTAGACCCTGCCCATTCATGAGAGAGACACACTCAAACTTTTTCCAGTCCCTAATTTATGAGCATCCTGAAAGCACATCATTTCCCTCATAAAACTTCTATCATTTGGTTAAACTTCTTGGCTTTCTTTCATTGTAATCACTAGCACTAGCAGCTGACTCAGGGAGTGAGGCCTTCTCCCCAAAGAAATAGACATTTGCTCTTTTCATGGGCATTACTACACTTGAATGAATTGACTATCAGAAAAGGACTACAAAACTGGGTTGAAAAGTAGGTTCTGGGCAACTCCACTCCTAGGTAGAGACCTGAAAGAATTGAAAGGAGCTCAAAAAGATACCTGGACACCAATGTCCAAAGCAGCATACTTCACCAGATCAAGCAGGTGGAAAGAACCGAAGTTT
>NW_011481063.1:0-325 GCF_000754665.1 Bison bison bison | reverse complement strand
ATTTTAAATTACCCTGGGCTAGGAAAGGACTTTCAGAGTTTGATATCAAAAGCAAAACTCACAAAGGCAAAGAATAACAGACTTAAGCACAGAAACTCAAAACCTTTTCCCAGCAAAGTCCACCATCCTCAAAATCAAACGGCAAAATTAGTTGAGAAACGGTTGCAACCTCTAAATCAGAATTTCTTGTGGTGTGGCCCAAGTACTGCTGCACTATGGAATAGGAACTTTGGATGGCAAGGACAAAAAACTGATCTTAGAGTATAAAATTAAGCTCTACAGCAGGCAGGTGGGAGAGTTTTGCCCCCCAGATCCTCTCAGTTCA
>NW_011481062.1:8047-9372 GCF_000754665.1 Bison bison bison | reverse complement strand
GGGGAACATATGGCTGCGGCAAGGATTGTCTCAGTGATTCTCATTCCATTCACTCTCACATATCAGCTGCTTAACTCTCAGCCTCAAGTGCTTCTCCTCTGTCCCCTGAACAGTTTCCTCAGCCTCCAAGGGCACCCACGTAGGGACCGGACCCCTGCTTCAGTCCCCCCACCCTCCAAGGGCAGGTCAAGTCCTACTGACTCTCCTTTTTCCCCCCACTTCCTTCACCCTACCGAGTTTTGTGTGGTTCTATATAGTCTTCTCCAGTGGCCAGGTGCTCCTGCCTGCTCTCAGCTGCCATTCTGCAAGATCTCCTGTGTCTGAAGGTGTCTTCCTGATGTATCTCTGGAGAGAGATGAACTCCACACCCACCTGCTCCTCTGCCATCTCATTCCCCCTCATCTAATCAAACTAAGACCCCATTTCCCCAGAGGGACGATCCCTGTGGGACAGCATTTTCTCAGCCAGTCTGCCATTCTTATCTGGGCCAATTTGAGTACTATCTGGTCTAAGTTTTAGCTATAAAACTGGCTAAGATAAAACTTTTTGCAATTGGGGGAAACAAACAACAAAAACAACCTCTCTGAACAAAAACAAATGGACAAAAACCTGGTTCTTTTTATATCTGCAATTAGACAAAGCTAGCTTTTAAAATACTTTTTTTTTTTTCAGAATTGTGACACTGAGAGAACATGTCCTGCTAGAAGAACAAGACTTTCCCTGTGTCTAAGACCAGTGCTCTCAAGTATGTTACTCTTATTTAATCTAATAATCTCTAATTCCTGAGACTGAAGGGGCAAATGGAAAGGAAGTCTTCTAAACTTTTACTTATTAAAACTGTTGATTATAAACCAGTGAGTTTTATAATACCTGACTCATAACTAAATTTAGAAAATGAAGCTGTATTTTCAATGCATGTATAGACTTCATTACGTTTATCCATTTCTTTGAGGTTGGACATCTGGGTTGCTTCCAACTTTCAGCTATTGTGAATAATGCTGATATGAATATAGGTGTGCAAATATCTCCTTGAGATCCTACTTATAGTTCTTTTGGGTGACCACACAGCAGTGAAATTGCTGGATCGTGCGGTAATTCCATTTTTAGATTTTCTAGAAACCCTTACATTCCTACTCACAGTGCTCAAGGGTTTGTCAGCAGCATTTGAGCAAGAAGGAAACATAGGTCCAGAGAAGTATATGACCTGTTCAAAGGCACAGTAGTGTTCAAGGAGCCAAGATTCTAATCAGTGTCCTGGCTCTCTGAATGCTTGCTCTGAACCAAAATGCTAAACTTGGACTTCAGAGTATCAGGGGTGGAAGCCC
>NW_011481062.1:3560-5527 GCF_000754665.1 Bison bison bison | reverse complement strand
GCTCTGCTATGTGGAGTTTGACGCCCGGGTACCACGCTCCTCTTCTGCGTATGTCTGCAGCTACGTCACAATGGGGCAGCTCTGGGCCTTCATCGTTGGCTGGAACATCATACTGTTATTTTTAACTGGTGAGGTGATGGGACCAGGCGACAGGTGTGGGGGAAAGGCGTGGGGGCTAAGGTCAGGAAACTGGGAGATGGGATTGCGGTCTTATTCATGGGCTCTTTGTTACCTGACTTGTTAGGGGAAGTGGGTAACAGTGGCTGGAAAACCCCACAACTTCATTCTATTCAGCTCTCTCCTGCTTTCCTTAAATAATTGGACTAAGAATAAGAAGGAAAGGAAACGGCATGGGTGGGAGGGAGGCATGTCCCACAGGCTCATCACCTCATTATATTGGAGTCTTTGCTCAGCTGTTGCCTTTGAGTGATTTTTTTTGGGGGGGAGGGTTGCCACTTGATATTTTATACCTCATCTTTTAGCCCTCCTTATCCAACTTCCCTGTTTTCTTTCCTTGTGAAACACTGATCTCCTAATGTATTAAATAGTGGACCTATTTTGTGAGTCATCACAGTCTGCTCTCACCACCCCATGGAAAAAAATCTTTGAGATTATGTTTTGCCTATTTTTTCCTCCAAAATACATCCATTGGCACTTACTAGGTGTTCAATTTTGTCTGTGAATGTTTGTTCTTCTGCTGCTGCAGCCACTGCATGTACAGCCAGGGCCTGGATGTATGCCTTTGACAGCCTCATTGGGGACCTATCTCTCAGGCATTGGAGAGAACTGTCCCTCTGCATATGCCCTACTTCCTGGCCACTTATGCAGACATTTTCGCACTGGGCCTGGTGCTGCTGCTTGCGGGTGAGTCAGGGGTCAGATATAAGATGGGATGAGAGGACTCCCCTGGTGGTCCAGTGGTTAAGAATCCGCCTTGCAATGTGGGGACACAGGTTCGATCCCTGGTCAGGGAGCTAAGGGCTTATGTGCCACAGAACAACTATGCCCAGCTCCTTAGCCCGCACACTACAACTAGAGAATCTGTGTGTGTGTCTGTGTGTGTGTGTGTAGTTGCTCAGTCACATCCGACCCTTTGGACTATAGTCCAATAGACTCCTTTGTCCGTGGGATTATCCAGGCAAGAACACTGGAGTGGGTTGCGATTTCCTTCTCCAGGGGATCTTCCTGACCCAGGAAGTGAATCCACATCTCCTGCATTTCCTGCGTTGCAGGCGGATTCTTTATCTACTGATTCCCAAACTTCGATGTTTGGCTCACAACAAAAGATCCCACAGCTAAGACCCAACTCAGCCAAATTACTAACTAAATAAAATACTTTTTAAAAAAAGATGGACTGAGTAGGCTATGGAGGGGGAGCTGAGGTTGGGAAAGACTTGGGAGTGGGGACTAGGACTGGAAAGGACTGTCTGTGCTATGAGAGACATGAAGGCAAGACCTGGACGGTTGTTTCCCACTCTTGGCCCTCTTGACAATTTGAGCTGGTTCATTCCTTGGTAGGAGGGGCTGGTCTGTGCATTTCAGGATGCTTTAAAAAATCATTGTTGGATGCTTAGTGGTCCCTGGCCTTTGCTCACTAGATACCAGTGAAACCCACTCCCCAAATTCTGACAACTGAATGTCTCCAGACCATGCCAAATATTGGGGGAATAAAATTTACTCCCAGGTGAGAATCATTTTCTTCAGTTCCATTCAGTTCAGTTGCTCAGTTGTGTCCAACTCTTTGCAACTCCAGGGACTGCAGCACACCAGGCCTCCCTGTCCATCACCAACTCCCAGAGCTTACTCAAACTCATGTCCTTTGAGTCGGTGATGCCATCCAACCATCTCATCCTCTGTTGTCCATTTCTCCTCCTGCCTTCAATCTTTCCCAGCATCACGGTCTTTTCAAATGAGTCAGCTCTTTGCATCAGGTGGCCAAAGTATTGGAGCTTCAGCTTCAGCATCAG
>NW_011481062.1:0-442 GCF_000754665.1 Bison bison bison | reverse complement strand
TTTATTTCCAATATTCTGGGAGGTGGGTCATAGAGGATCCTGCTGTGATGTATGTTGGAGAGTGTTTTGCCTATGTTCTCCTCCAAGAGTTTTATATTTTCTGGTCTTACTTTTAGATCTTTAATCCATTTTGAGTTTATTTTTGTGTATGGTGTTAGAAAGTGCTCTAGTTTCATTCTTTTACAAGTGGTTGACCAGTTTTCCCAGCACCACTTGTTAAAGAGATTGTCTTTAACCCATTGGATATTCTTGCCTCTTTTGTCAAAGATATGGTGTCCATAGGTGCGTGGGTTTATCTCTGGCCTTTCTATTTTGTTCCATTGATCTATATTTCTGTCTTTGTGCCAGTACCATACTGTCTTGATGACTGTGGCTTTGTTGTAGAGCCTGAAGTCAGGCAGGGTGATTCCTCCAGTTCCATTCTTCTTTCTCAAGATTGCTT
>NW_011481061.1:9360-9957 GCF_000754665.1 Bison bison bison | reverse complement strand
GTTTTCTAGGGCTTCTCTAACAAAGGACCACAGTCTGGATGGCTTAACCAAAATTTATTGTGTCGCATTTCTGGAGGACAGAAGTGTGAAATCAAGGTGTGTCAGCAGGGTTGGTTCCTGCTGAGGGCCGTGAGTGAAGGATCTGCTCCAGGCCTCTCTCCTTGGCTTGCAGGTGTGTTCATATGCTCTTCTTCCTGTGTGTGCACATGGTGTACTTTCTGTATACATTCTCCTTGTCTCCACTTTTACCCTTATTTTATGGTCACCAGTCATATTGGTGACCTTATTTTAACTTTTTACCTTTGTAAAGACCAAATAAAGTCTTTAAGTCTCCAAATACGATCACATTCTGAAGTATTGCGGATTAAGATTTCAGTATATGAACTGGTGGGACAATTGAAACCATAGAAATTATTATTTATAAAATATGTACCAGAAAATAGTTGATAAGGATCACTCCATTTAAATAAAGAAACATACTTATAAATAGCTTCTATCTCAGGCTGATTTTACAGTTGAGGGACCTATGGCTCAATGAGGTAACTCACCCAAAAACATATGGCTACTAAGTTGGGGCACCTGAGGATGAACTCAGAG
>NW_011481061.1:8766-9260 GCF_000754665.1 Bison bison bison | reverse complement strand
TTTGGAAATGAACAAGATGTCAAAGTCAATTACATGGAGATAATTAACTTGGGCTTATTTTCTTCTGACCTTAACTTGTTAGTTTTGCAAGCTAATTGATAGCTCTAGTTAAATTAACTAGATTTCTTTAGTGGAACTAGTAAACTTTCTGATAGCGGACTTGGTTGATGCAGTTCAGGGGTGGGTAACATCCTTGTTTTTCATGTTTAAAGACACCACAAGTTTTGGTTTGTCCTGTTTTCATACTTACTGATGATTGAGTCTATTTATGTGTTTTCATCCTCAAAATTACCCCAGCATGGGTGATAAATTATATAGTTATCCTATTTGTTATTTTTCTTTTACTGCCTATAACTTGAAATAGACATGGGTACACTGACCTTCCAGGTAGGCTATAATTATTTATATATACCCTATTTTCTGAGATCCTCAAGCAGAGGTGCTGACCAGGAAGAGATGTATATGTGCAGTCAGCTTTATTATAAATGATTATT
>NW_011481061.1:3871-5446 GCF_000754665.1 Bison bison bison | reverse complement strand
TGGACAGGGAAGCCTGATGTGCTGCGATTCATGGGGTCGCAAAGAGTCAGGCATGACTGAGCGACTGAACTGAACTGAGCCTAACACGGATGCTTTTTATGGGAGCCCTATCTGGTGAATAAACCATTGGAGTGGGGGATTTTAAGTGTTAATAAGAATCCAGTAGGAAGGAAGATGGTCCTGACTTATCAGAGTGGGCCTTAGAGAAGTACTAGGAAGAAGGTTAGTGGAGGAGGGATGCTCAGGATTCAGTAGAGCAGGCAGATTCAGAGGACCAGCATCACAGTTTATTGCTTGGCAGAGAAAATGAGACAGAGTTCTGCTCGTAATGATTGAGGCATACAGATGTAAAAGCTCATCCCTGGCACACTGAGCCCTGAATTGACGAGGAGATCACTTTCCAGATTCCACCAGTGAACAGGCTTGAGGCTGTCACCACACATGGGCTTGGCTTAGATTGGACCAGGAATTAATGTAGGATTAAATCTGTAGGTAAGGTTCAATTGTGACTCTGCTTGAAAGGGATTGTGGAAAGCAAATAGCAGGAATGTGAGGAAGGAATTAACAACCACCATTCTTCCCATTGGAGAAGGAAATGGCAACCTACCAGTGTTCTTGCCTGGAGAATTCCATGGACAGAGGAGCCTGGCAGGCTCCAGTCCATGGGGTTGCGAAGAGTTGGACATGACTTAGCGACTAAACCACCACCATTCTTCCCATTGTATGGAAACCCAAGCATGCCAGAGTTATGATCAGAAAACAGCCCATAAGATAGGCCAAGCACACATTTTTGGTTTCTTCTGTTCTTTCTTCTATATGCTATGGGAAGGCCTAAGGAAAAGCAGAAAGGCTTTACTGGTATTTTACACATTAAGCTGCAGGTATAGTTCCAGCATTAGGACAGCCGGCTCAGTGGTGAGGTAGAAGATTGGAAGTGAAAGAGAAGAAAAGTAGGCTGTGTCACAGAAAGAGAGGACAACCAGTGGGATGCTGGGAGACCTGAGAAGCTTGGTATATACTTAAAAATCCTTGCAGCAATTGCTTGTTTCAGTAAAATCTGATATATTTATCTGTTTTAGATTTTCTAGGAGTTTCCCTTAGCTTAGCACCTTGCTACTAAGATAGATGGCATAACAATGCCTTTGTTTTCTATATTCACTTATTCATTGTATATATCAGATCATTGTTATATATTTATTGCATACATAGAAATTATTTGGACAAATTAGAGAAGATCAAATGTACACTCATCTAAATTCTCATAAGATAAGGTGAACTAAAGTGTCTACAGAAGAGGGAATCAGGCCATGAGGATAAGCCCAGTGTGCTCTCGTGAGTAGAAATGTGCAGTCAGTGTTTTTCCAAAAACCTGGAGGTGGAAAACATCGAGATGATTACAAGTGTCTAAAATCCACAGCCAAAGATTCCATGTGCTCAAGAATCAGTGAAGTGATAGACTCCAAGGCATGGAATACGCCTTGCCTGTGGTTCTACAGCGCTTGTTTGGTTCTGCTTTACATTGGTTCTTAACATGTCTGCTTCCTTTACTAGAGGAAAAGTTTCTCAAAGATAGGG
>NW_011481061.1:0-559 GCF_000754665.1 Bison bison bison | reverse complement strand
ACTTCTCTTCTTTTCACAGCTATTTGTAAGGCCTCCACAGACAGCCATTTTGCTTTTTTGCATTTCTTTGTCTTGAGGATGGTCTTGATCCCTGTCTCCTGTACAATGTCACGAAGCTCAGTCCGTAGTTCATCAGGCACTCTATCTATCAGATCTAGGTCCTTAAATCTATTTCTCACTTCCACTGTATAGTCATAAGGGATTTGATTTAGGTCATACCTGAATGGTCTAGTGGTTTTCCCTACTTTCTTCAATTTAAGTCTGAATTTGGCAATAAGGAGTTCATGATCTGAGCCACAGTCAGCTCCTGGTCTTGTTTTTGTTGACTATATAGAGCTTCTCCATCTTTGGCTGCAAAGAACATAATCAATCTGATTTCGGTGTTGACCATCTGGTGATGTCCATGTGTAGAGTCTTCTCTTGTGTTGTTGGAAGAGGGTGTTTGCTATGACCAGTGCATTTTCTTGGCAAAACTCTATTAGTCTCTGCCCTGCTTCATTCCATATTCCAAGGCCAAATTTGCCTATTACTCCAGGTGTTTCTTGACTTCCTACTTTTG
>NW_011481060.1:14880-16635 GCF_000754665.1 Bison bison bison | reverse complement strand
GGGAGGGTGGTGGGAGGTTGGTGGGAGGGTGGTAGGAGGGTAGTGGGAAGGTGGATGGAGGATGGATATAGAGTGTATGCAGGTATATCTTCAGTGAGCTCCTGGTCTGGAACAAGGAGGACCCCAGAACTGCACAGTACACAATGAATTGGCCCGGGCAGCACAGCTCTGTAGTATTAGCATCTGGCTGACCACCACTGGGATTCCCGTCTGGCCGGGAGGAGATGGGGTTTTTGGAAGAGGGAGGAGGGGATTTGAACCTGGGGGCCCATAAATACATCCCTTCGTGGCCTGTGTCTGTTTCCCCATTCCTAGCAGCCCCTTGTCTGGACCCGAGTTCATGGCTTGAGGGCTGAGGATGGTGGACACACCAAGAGGCGTGCCTCCTCCTGCTTCCACCGATTCTCCTCCTCAGCCTTGATCGCCTCCTTCCTCTTCATCCCCTGTCCCTGCTCAAACCTGCTGGTCAGGTCCCTGGGCTGTTTGATGGCGTACTTCTTAGGGGGTGCCTTTTCCTCCTCCTTGACACTCTGTCACGAGACAAGAGGAAAAGGATCGGCAGCCACCCACACTCTTGCTCCTGGAGTCTGCAGGCTCTCTGACCCCACACACAGAATGTCTCAGCTCCAGACCTGTGACTGTGGGCATGTCCTCCCATTTCCCTAACCGCAGCATCTTCTGCAAAATTCAGTGAGAACCTTTTCCCCAGGCTTGATCTGCCAAATGCAGACAGGCCATTGCCTGTATGAGTTGCCCATCCAGGCTGGAGCTCAGGAGGTGTGACTTTTGTTCTTCATCCCCCACTGCCTAGACTAGTTACAATCTGGATCTGATTTAGACAATGAGGCAAAATGTCAGGAATCAGATTTTCCAGGTTTTACCACTGCAGGGCTTCACATGTTGACTTGAAGTGAGAGTTTCCTGGGCTCAGAAAAAGAACAAAGCCTCTATGTGTATGTGTGTGTGTGTGTGCATGTGTGCATTAGCATGTGTACACAAATGTGTGCTAGGTGGTCAGAAAAATGTCCAGGAAAAGACACCACAGAAGCTACAGAATGGGGAGAATCTCCTGGGTTTGCTTCTCTTGGGTTTGAATCTCCTGGTTTGCTTCCCGCCAGAACCCATGAACGACCATGAGATTCTCCCCTCAACGTGAGATGAGGCCCTTTGCCAGAGCAGTGTCTCGAGAGAAACCCCACATTCCCTCTTCAAATGCAAAAGGGTACTTGACACCCTTTATGCAACTCAGGAAGGTCCCCGAGATACACGTCCCCACTAGAGAGGAATGCCGAGTTTCATGCCACAACTCAAGAAGGGCCCCGTTTCCCCCCTCCTCTATTCGAGATGAGGGTCGGTTCCCCTGCTTCTTCGGGAAAGGAATCCCCACCCTGCCATTGCCCCTCAAAAGGAGGCCGGTCTCACCTTGAAACTCAAGGGCATCCCTGGGAGTCGTGCCTCTATTTGAAAAGATCCCGATTTCCCCAGCCACTCCAGATAAGCCTGATTCCCCTGCACTGACTCGACTGGAACCCCGAGGATTGACTCAAAACAAGAAGGGAGGTGTGACAGCCCCGTGGCACCTCGAGAAAAAGCCCCAGACCCCTATGTCCACTTGACAGGAAGCCTGACATCTCTATGAAACCTCTAGAGGGAAGTGGAGTTCCATTACTCCACATGAGACGAGGTCTGGGTCCCCTGTTGAAACTCCATAGGAACCCTGAGATGCATGTCAGAACTGGAGAGGAAACCTGAGGT
>NW_011481060.1:2733-13124 GCF_000754665.1 Bison bison bison | reverse complement strand
GGCAGCACAAGAGGCTCCCCGAGTTCCCCTTGGTACCTGGAGAGGAATCCCAAGCCACCAGCCGCAACTCGAGACTAACCACGAGATTCTCCCGTCAATGCGAGATGAGGCTCTTTTCTCCTGCAGCCCCTCGAGAGCAATCCCGAATTCCCTCTCAAAACTCAAGAGGAAGCTGGGCTGCCTTCATGCAAATAAAGGGGGCCAACGATTCCCATCACAACTCGTGATGAAAGCCAAGGTTCTCACCACAAGTTGCAAAGAGACACGTGTTTCCCACCTCATCGGGAGATGAGGGCCCATTCCTTGCCTCAACTTAAGAGAAAACCCAATTTCCCCTAGCACCACAAGAGGAGGCCTGTCTCACCTGCTAAATCTCGAGTGGAACCCCGCTGAACTGCTTCAAGGAAAAAGGACACCAAGTGCCCCCTCAGCTCTAGATAAGTCCTGATTCCCCTGCACCGGCTCTGATGGAACCAAAAATATCCCCTCACAACAGGATGGGAGGCCTGTCACCCCTGCTGATCGTCTTGAAAAAGCCCAACTTCCCCTCCTGAACATGCCCAGAGCCCTGACAACCCTTAGACAACTCGAGAGGAATGCAGAGTTCCATGCCTCGACACCAGACGAGGCCTGACTCCCTAGTTGAACCTTGATAAAAAGCCCAAGATCCCTGTCACTACTGGAGAGGAACAGTGAGTTTCCCGACTGTCTCTAGACACGGCCCTATTCTCCAGCAGCAACTCGAGAGGAATCCCGACGTGCCCCTCGCAACTCGAGAAGAGACCCGACTTCTCTGAGGCAACACGAGAAGGTCTCTGAGGTCCCCGTTGCAACCTGAGAGGAACCCCAAGCTTCCTGCCACAACTCGAGAAAAACCACAAGATTCTCCCCTCAACACGAGATGAGGCCCTATTCCAAAGCAGTGTCTCCAGAAAACTCCCCCGTTCCCTCCTGAAAGGTGAAAGGGTACTTGACACCCTTGAGGCAACTCAGGAAGGTCCCAGAGATACCCGTCCCCATGTGAGTGGAACATTGAGCTTCATGCCACAACACAAGAAGAGCCCCGTTTTCACCCTCCTCAACTCGACATGAGTATTGATTCCTCTGCTTTGTCGGAAAACGAATCCTGTATTGCTGTGTCCCCTCTAGAGAAGGCCAGTCTCATCTTGAAACTTGAGTGCATCCCCGGAAGTCGGCCTCAATTCAAAAAGACCCTGAATTCCCCATTCACTCCAGATAAGCCCGATTACCCTGCACTGCCTTTAGTGGAACTGCATGTATCGAATAAAAACATGAAAGGAGGTGCAACAGCCCTGGGGCACCTCGAGAAAATGCTGAAGATCCCAAGGCCAACTCGACAGCAAGCCTGATAACCCTTTACACCTAAGAGGGAAGTGGAATTCCATGTCTTCAAATGAAATGAGGCCTGACTCCCCTGTTGAAACTCCATAGGAACCCAGAGATCCATGTCAGCACTGGAGAGGAACCCTGAGGATCTAGCCTCAACTCAAGATGAGGCCCTATGCCCCTGCAACGACTGAAGAGGAATTCCGAGAGACCCCTCGCATCTCAAATGGAGACTTGACTTTCCTAAGGCAACACGAGTGGGTCCCTGAGGTCCCGGTCACAACTCGAGAGGAACCCCAAATTTCCTGCTGCAACTCGAGAAAACCCAGGAGATGCTCCCCTCAAAGTGAGATGAGGCCCCTTTCTGCTGCAGCATCTCAAGAGAAATCCAACTTTACCTCTTGAGTCTCGAAAGGGTACTTGACACCCCTTAGGCGACTCAAGAAGTTCCTCGACATATCCGTCTCCACATGAGTGGAACCCAGAGTTTTCCACCACAACTCAAGAAGAGCCCTGGTTTCCATTCCTCCTCTCGAGATGAGGGTCCATTCCCCTCCTTAGTCTGCAAAGGAATCCCGATGTTCCCGCCACACCTCAGGAGGAGGCTGTTCTCACCTTGAATCTTGAGAGGAACTCCAGGGGTCGGACACCGTTCGCAAAGGCCCCAATATGCCTTACCACTCTAGATAAGGCCTCATTCCCCTGGAACAACTAGAATGTCACACCGAGTATCAACTCACGACACAAAGGGAGGACTGAGAACCCCATGGTGCCTCTAGAAATAGCCAGAGATCCCTAGCTCAACTCCACAGGAGGCTTGACACGCTTTTTCCATGTCGAGAGGAACACGGAGTACCATGCCCCAACACGAAATGATGTCTGACTCCCCAGTGGAATCTCCATAGGAACCCAGAGATCCCTGTCAGAGCTGGAGAGGAACCCTGAGTTTCCAGCCTCAAATCGAGATGAGGCCCTGGTCCCCTGTACCAACTCGAGAGGAATCCCGAGAGGCCCCTCACACATCGAATGGATTCCTGACTTCCCAGAGAAAACATGAGAGGCTCCCTCAGGTCCCCGTGGCAACTCGAGGGTACCCACACTTCCTGCCGCAACTCGAGAAACACATGGAGATTCCCCCTTCCATGCGAAATGAGGCCTGATCCCCCTCCCGTGACTCCAGAGCACTCCCAGGTTTGCCCTCGCAACTCGAATGGAGACGACTTTCCTGAGGCAACATGAGAGGCTCCCTGAGTTCCCCTTGATACTTGCAGAGGAATCCCATGCCACCAGCCGCAACTCAAGACAAACCACGAGATTCCCCTGTCAATGCGAGATGAGGCTCTTTTCTCCTACAGCGCCTCGAAAGCAACCCCCAGTTCCCTCTCAAAACTCAAGAGGAGGCTGGACTCCCTTCATGCAACTCAAGGGAGCCCAGGATCCCCGTCACAACTCGAGATGAATGCCGAGGTTCCCGTCACAAATTGAGAAGAGACTCGTGTTTCCTAACTCATCTGAAGATGAGGGCCCATTCCCTGCTTCAAGTCAAGAGCAATCCCAACTTCCCCTCGCACCACAAGAGGAGGCCTGTCTCACCTGTTGAATCTCGAGTGGAACCCCACCGATCGTGCTTCAAGGAAAAAGACACTGAGTGCCCCCTCAGCTTGAGAAAAGCCCTGATTCCAATGCACTGGCTCCAATGGAACCCCAAGTATCCCCTCACAACAGGATGGGAGGCCTGCTCCCCTGCTGATCCTCTTGAAAAAGCCCAATTCCCCACGTGAACTCGACCAGAGCCCTGACACCCCTTGGACAACTCGAGAGGAATGCAGAGTTCCATGCCTTGACACCAGACCAAGCCTGACTCCCTAGTTTAACCTTGATAAAAAGCCTGAGATCCCTGTCACTGCAGGAGAGGAACACTGAGTTTCCCGCCTCAACTCGAGATGAGGCACTACTCCCCTGCACCAACTCGAGAGGAATCCTGAGAGGCCCCTCACAACTCGAACGGATTCCTGACTTCCCAGAGACAACAACTCTTGGCAACTCGAGGGAACCCACACTTCCCGCCGCAACTCGAGAAACACATGGCTATAACCCCTTCCATGCGAAATGAGGCCTGATCCCTCTCCCGTGACTCCAGACCATTCCCGGGCTTGCTCTCGCACCTCAAATGGAGACTTGACTTTCCTGAGGCAACACGAGAGGCTCTGTGAGTTCCCCGTGGTACCTGGAGAGGAATCCCAAAACTCCCGCTGCAACTCGAGACAAACAACGAGATTCCCCCGTCAACTCGAGATGAGGTCATTTTCTCCTGCAGCGCCTTGAGAGCAATCCCGAGTTCCCTCTCAAAACTCGAGAGGAGCCTGGAATCCCTTCATGCAACTCAAGGGGACCCAGGATCCCCGTCACAACTCGAAATGAAAAATGAGGTTCCAGCCACAATTTGAGAAGAGCCTCGTGTATCCCACCTCATCTGGAGATGAGGGCCCATTCCCTGCTTCAACTCAAGAGGAATCCCAACATCCCCTCGCACCACAAAAGGAGGCCTGTCTCACATGTTGAATCTCGAGAGGATGCCCTTAGATCCTGCTTCAAGGAAAAAGGACGCCGAGTGCCCCCTCAGCTTGAGACAAGTCCTGATTCCCCTGCATTGGCTCCAATGGAACCCCAAGTATCCCCTCACAACAGGATGGGAGGTGAGTATCCCCTGCTTATCTTCCTTAATAAGCCCAAATTCCCCACCTGAACTTGACCGGAGCCCTGACATCCCTTGGACAACTCGAGAGGAATGCAGAGTTCCATGCCTCAACAACAGATGAGACCTGACTCCCTAGTTGAGCCTTGATAAAAAGCCCGAGATCTCTGTCTCCGCCAGAGAGGAACACTGAGTATCCCAACTGAACTCTAGACACTGCCCTATTGGCTGGCAGCGACTCGTGAGGAAACCCAATGTGCCCCTTGCAACTTGAGAAGAGATCCGACTTCTCTGAGGCAACATGAGCAGGTCCCTGAGGTCCCCATCGCAACTTGAGAGGAACCCAAAGCTTCCCACCACAACTTGAGAAAAACCACGGAATTCTCCCCTCAACGTGAGGTGAGGCCCTTTTCCAGAGCAGTGTCTCCAGAGAAATCTCACTTTCCCTACTGAAACGCGAAAGGGTACTTGACACCCTTGATGCAACTCAGGAAGGTCCCCAAGATACCCATCCCCATGTGAGAGGAGCACTGAGTTTCACGTTACAACTCAAGAAGAGCCCCATTTTCACCCTCCTCAAATTGAGATCAGTGTGGATTCCTCTGTTTCATTGGGAAAGGAATCCCGAAGTTGCTCTGTCCCCTCAAGAGAAGACCATTCTCACCTTGAAATTCGAGTGCACCCCAGGAGTCGTGCCTCAATTAGAAAAGACCCTGAATTCCCTATCCACTCCAGATAAGCCTGATTCCCCTGCACTGCCTTGACTGGAACTCGAGTATCGAGTCAAAACACAAAGGGAGGTCTGACAGCCCCAGGGCACTTCGAGAAAAAGCCCCAGATCCCAAGGCCAAATCGACAGGAAGCCTGATAATCCTTTTACACCTGAAGAGGGAAGCAGAGTTCCATGTCTCCACACGAGACGAGGCCTGAATCCCCTGTTGAAACTCTATAGGATCCCTGAGATCCATGTCAGCCCTGGAGAGGAACCCTGAGGTTCCGGCCTCAGCATGAGATGAGGCCCTATGTCCCTGCACAGACTGAAGAGGAATTCCGAGAGGCCCCTCGCATCTCGAATGGAGATTTGACTTTCCTGAGGCAACACGAGTGGGTCCCTGAGGTCCCAGTCACAACTCGAGAGGAACCCCAAGTTTCCTGCCGCAACTCGAGAAAACAGTGATTCTCCCCTGAATGTGAGATGAGGCCCCTTTCCCTGCAGCATCTCGAGTGAAATCCCACCTTCCTTCTTGAGCCTGGAATGGGCATTTGACACCCTTTAGGCAAGTCAAGAAGTTCCCGACATACCCATCTCCACTCGAGTGGAACGCTGAATTTCCCACCACAACTCAAGAAAAGCCCCGTTTTCCACTCCTCCTCTCGAGATGAGGGTCCATTCCCCTGCTTCTTCTGCAAAGCAATCCCGGCGTTCCCGCCGCACCTCAGGAGGAGGCTGTTCTCACTTTGAAACTCGAGAGGAACTCCAGGGGTCAGGCCACCGTTCGCAAAGACGCTGATTTCCCCATGCACTCGAGATAAGGCCTCATTCCCCTGCAACAACTCGAATGTCACGCCAAGTATCAACTCATGATATGAAGGGAGGACTGAGAGCCCCGTGGCGACTCCAGAAATAGCCCAAGATCCCTACCTCAACTCCACAAGAGGCGTGACACCCCTTTTCCACCTCTAGAGGGAAGCGGAGTGCCATCCCCCAACATGAGATGACGTCTGACTCCCCAGTGGAATCTCCATAGGAACCCCGAGTTCCCTGTCAGAGCTGGAGAGGAACCCTGAGTTTCCCACCTCAACTCGAGATGAGGCCCTAGTCCCCTGCACCAACTTGAGAGAAATCCCGAGAGGCCCTTCACAACTCGAACGGATTCCTGACTTCCCAGCAACAATATGAAAGGCTCCCTCAGTTCCCTGTGGCAACTCGAGGGAACCCACACTTCTGACCGCAACTCGAGAAACACATGGAGAGTCCCCCTTCCATGAGAAATGAGGCCTGATCCCCCTCCTGTGACTCCAGAGCATTCCCAGCTCACCCTCCCAACTCGAATGGAGACTTGACTTTCCTGAGACAACATGAGAGGCTCCCTGATTTCCCTGTGGTACCTGGAGAAGAATACTAAGCCACCCGCCGCAGGTAGAGACAAACTACCAGATTCCCCCCTCAAATCGAGATGAGGCCCAGTTCTCATGCAGCGCCTAGAGAGCAATCCTGAGTTCCCTCTCAAAACTTGAGAGGAGGCTGGACTCCCTTCATGCAACTCAAGGGGCCCCAGGATCCCCATCAAAACTTGAGATGAAAGCCAAGGTTCTCACCACAAGTTGATAAGAGACCCTTGTTTCCCACCTCATCTGGAGATGAGGAGCCATTCACTGCTTCAACTCAAGAGGAGTCCCAACTTCCCCTCGAACCAAAAGAGGAGGCCTGTCTCACCTGCTGAATCTCGAGTGGAACCCCGCCGATCCTGCATCAAGGAAAAAGGACACCGATGCCCCCTCAGCTTGAGATAAGTTCTGATTACCCTGTACTGGCTCCAATGGAACCTCAAGTATCCCCTCACAACAGGATGGGAGGCCTGTCTACCCTGCTGATCCTCTTGAAATAGCCCAAATTCCCCATCTGAACTCACCCAGAGCACTGAAACCCCTTGGACAACTCGAGAGGAATGCAGAGTTCCATGCCTCGACACCAGATGACGCCTGACTCCCTAGCTGAACCTTGATAAAAAGCCCAAGATCCCTGTCACTGCCAGAAAGGAACACTGAGTTTCCCGATTGAACTCTAGACACAGCCCTATTCACGGGAAGCGACTTGAGAGGAATCCCGATGTGCCCCTCACAACTCGAAAAGAGACCCAACTTCTCTGAGGCAACATGAGCGGGTCCCTGAGGTCCCCATCGCAACTTGAGAGGAACCCCAAGCTTCCTGCCACAACTCGAAAAAAACCACGAGATTCTCCCCTCAACTCGAGATGAGGCCCAATTCCAGAGCAGTGTCTCCAGACAAATTCCACTTTCCCTCCTGAAATGCAAAAGGGTACTTGACACCCTTGATGCAACTCAGAAAGGTCCTGGAGATACCCGTCCCCCTCTAAGAGGAACACTGAGTTTCACACCACAACTCAAGAAGAGCCTCGTTTTCACCCTCCTCAACTCTAGATGAATATTGATTCCTCTGCTTCATCGGGAAAGGAATCCCGAAGTTGCTGTGACTCCTCAGGAGAAAGCCAGTCTCACCTTGAAACTCAAGCACATCCCAGGGAGTCGTGCCTCAATTCCAAAAGATCCCAAATTCCCCATCCACTCCAGATAAGCCTGATTCCCCTGAACTGCCTCGACTGGAACCATGAGTATCCACTCAGAACACAAAGGGAGGTGTGACAGCCCCGGGGCACCTTGTGAAAAAGCCCCAGATCCCAAGGCCAACTCGACAGGAAGCCTGATAACCCTTTTACATCTGAATAGAGAAGCAGAGTTCCATGTCTCCACATGAAACAAGGCCTGACTCCCCTGTTGAAGCTCCATAGGATCCCTGAGATCCATGTCAGCACTGGAGAGGAACCCTGAGGTTCCGACCTCAAATGGAGATGAGGCCCTATGTACCTGAACCGACTGAAGAGGAATCTCGAGAGGCCCCTCGCAACTTGGAGACTTGAGTTTCCTGAGGTAACACGAGTGGTTTATTAGAATTTGTGTCATCATAATTTTTAAAAAAGAAAATGAATTAATTATATAACCCATCATAACAAACATATAATATGGAATAAACTTTAATATTAATGAGAACATTCTGAGAAACATTTATAATGAAGGGTAAAATGAGTTTTCTTCCAATTTTGTTCATGATATTCAGGAAAATAGGTGAATTATAGCAACAATTGTTTAAAGGAAAGTCTAACTTTCAGATAGAAACCAAAGGAAAGGGTATCTCAAGGACCACTCTGTAATACTCCAAATTCTTCTCAACTATAAACAAATGACTTAGTTAAATGGCTCACCTATTTGCCTGTGATGTTCAGATAGGGACTTGGACCTCCAAAGCTAGGCTCTGTTCATTTTGCTGGTCCTGGGCCTTCAACCCATTGAAAATAGGGAGCTTATAATTGTGCTATTTTCTTATCATTTGCTTCCTTATCCTTCCACTTCCGCCTAGGTTGCACCTGGTGTGGGTATGTAATTATTCTTTGATTCCAAAAATTGTTTGATATGTTACCAAAATTTGGTTTAAAAAACTTTACAAGAGTGTGTGATACAATAGATGGTTACTTTTTAAGCCTGGAAAATTTCATTCATTTTTATCTATTCTGTGCAAATGTGTGTGTGTTTGTGTGTGCATGCTTGTGTGTAATCGACATAGAGAAAGAGAGAGCGAGCAGGAAGAGAGAAATGGTTACCGAGTATAAAGATGGAACAATTTCATCCTGAGAATCCAGTTTACATGATCAAATTCACATACATGATTTTTTCACATGGCTACAGTGAAGATAAAAGTGATAAAACTAATGTATATAAAGGTGCTTGTAAATTACAAAGTATCATCTAGATTTATTATATTAATGTATAATAAATTATGAAATTAGTTATGCAGAAATCAAATACTTTGGTAAAAGGTATATGGTGTATGTTAATTCAAGGTGATACTATGAAAAATTAGCAAATTTAAAGCTTTAAGTTAGTGCATGGATTTATGGCTTTAAAAAAATTAGCCATTGTCATTATTGCAGGTTTTACAGTCTGCTGATGGGACAAATTTGCTCTCTTTATTTTGTGTCCCAAGCAATTTTGTGTTATCATACAGAACAGATTTGGAAACTTTTTTTAAAAAATAGAATTGTTTATAATTGTTCATAGTTGCTGAATTAAAAGTGACATATTTCTAATGAATTTCATTTCATTTAAAACAAGTCCATAATATAGTCAGTTGCATGGCAAGAGAAGATAATTAACTTCTGTCTGTGTTATGTCTATGGAAAATATTTCTGTTGAAGTCCCAGTATGCTACTTCTACATTTTGCAGAACATAGAAGCTAAGATATCATGGAATATGGCTGTAGCTTGGTCATCTGCATGCCTTTAACTCCTTCATGTGCTTATATTTCATTATATCATGCTTTGGGCTTCCCTGGTGGTTCAGATGGTAAAGAATTGCCTGCAGTCTGGGAGACCTGGGTTCAGTCCCTGGATTGAGAAGATCCCCTGGAGAAGGCAAGGGGTACCCAAGCCAGTATTCTGGCCAGGAGAATTCTATGGACAGACAAACCTGGAAGGCTGTTAAATGTTGTACTAATAAAATAAATACTTCCTTTATTAACGTGTGTGTGCCCAGTCGCCCCAGTCTTGTCTGATTCTTGTGACACTAATAGACTGTAGCCTGCCAGGCTCTTCTGTCCTTGGGATTCTCTAGGCAAGAATACTGGAGTGGGTGGCCATGTCCCCTCCAGGGAATATTCCCAACCCAGGGATCAAATCCCCTTATCTTACAGCTCCTGCATTGGAAGGCAGGTTCTTTACCACTAGCACTACTTGGGAAGACCCTTTTTTATTTATATCAATGACTATAAACTTCCTCTGAAAATTTTTGTTTCTGTTGGAACTAAAGAATGTATATCAAACTGCCAGTTCATGTAGAAATAGGCATGCATGAATCGCATCACTTTTTTCATTTCCTATAGAACACAATGGTTCAGTGGTTTACTGAATATAGCTGTAACTAGTTTCAGGCAAGAATCCAACACTCTTTAATGAGTCATGTGTTCTCTTGGAGAACTGTGTAAAGCAACAAGACACTGCCTAGGACAGTTAGAAAAGATAGCCACATGCAGATGCCTTATCAAATTGTCCTCTTATTTGTCAGTTAGATGAGTAAAGATTAGTCATCTACCTCTTCTCAAAAACTACTCAGAAGAGATATGCATGGCCCTGCATTCATTTTTCAGGGAAAGAATGACTGTAATACTTATAAAGTTTCTCTCTTGCTGCAAAATGGCCCATCAGGGCTCTAGCCCGTATATGTTGTATTGATATACTGGCAGCAAATACCTATTTCAAAATTAACTATCTTGCATCCCATTAATATGAATACGCTGTGTCATAAAAAGTATTTTGGCACTGATTAGAGGATGAAGCTTGAAAACATTTTAATTTTCTATGTCTGTGGCCATGCTACATTATTATTTTTAATATAAATTTATTTATTTTAATTGGAGGCTAATTACTTTAAAATATTGTATTGGTTTTGCTGTACATTGATATGAATCCACCATGGGTGTACACGTGCTCCCCATCCTGAACCCCCCTCCCTCCTCCCTCCCCATACCATCCCTCTGGGTCATCCCAGTGCACCAGC
>NW_011481060.1:0-1043 GCF_000754665.1 Bison bison bison | reverse complement strand
GAAAGTGGGCACCCTTGTCTTTTTCCTGACTTTAGGGGAAATGCTTTCAATTTTTCACCATTGAGGATAGTGTTTGCTGTGGGTTTGTCATATATAGCTTTTATTATGTTGAGGTGAAGTGAAGCGAAGCGAAGTGAAGTTGCTCAGTCATGTCTGACTCTTTGCGACCCCATGGACTGTAGCTCATCAGCCTCCTCCATCCATGGAATTTTCCAGGCAAAAGTGCTGGAGTGGATTGTCATTTCCTTCTCCAGGGGATCTTCCCGACCCAGGAATCAAACCCGGGTCTCCCGCGTTGTAGGAAGATGCTTTACCGTCTGAGCCACCAGGGAAGCATGTTCCTTCTATTCCTGCTTTCTGGAGAGTTTTTATCATAAATGGATGTTGAATTTTATCAAAGGCTTTCTCTGCATCTATTGAGATAATCGTATGGCTTTTATTTTTCAACGTGTTAATATGGTGTATTACATTGATTGATTGTATCGAATATTGAAGAATCCTTGCATCCCTGGGATAAGCCCACTTGGTCATGCTGTATCATCTTTTTAATATGTTGTTGGATTCTGATTGCTAGAATTTTGTTAAGGATTTCTGCATCTATGTTCATCAGTGATATTGGCCTGTAGTTTTCTTTTTTGGTGGCATCTTAGTCAGGTTTTGGTATTAGGGTGACGGTGGCCTCATAGAATGAATTTGGAAGTTTACCTTCCTCTGCAATTTTCTCGAAGAGTTTGAGTACAGTAGGTGTTAACTCTTCTCTAAATTTTTGGTAGAATTCAGCTATGAACCTGGCTGAACCTGGGGTTTTGTTTGCTGGAATATTCCTGATTAGTTTCGATTTCCGTGCTTGTGATGGGTCTGCTAAGATTTTCTATTTCTTCCTTGTTCAGTTTTGGAAAGTTGTACTTTTCTAAGAATTTTTCCATTTCTTCCAATTTGTCCATTTTATTGGCATATAATTGCTGATAGTAGTCTCTTATGATCCTTTGTATTTCTGTGTTGTCTGTTGTGATCTCTCCATTTTCATTTCTAATTTTATTGAT
>NW_011481059.1:11426-12774 GCF_000754665.1 Bison bison bison | reverse complement strand
GGCTAAAAAGGACAGAAGCAATATCAACAAATTAGCTGATATCTGGAGATAACATTGTCTAAAAATAAAAGATACACTGCTGTATTATTAGGTTGGTAAAAGAGCAATTGTGGATTTGAACTATGAATTTTAAATCATTATAACTAGGCTCAACCACATCTTTGTTAATCAAAGTAGAAAGCGTTACAGTCAACACATGTTTGCCAATGAGAAATAAATTTGTTTATTCCTGTAGTGTAAAAATCCATGCTTCAGGATTTGACAAACTTTCGGAAAACATTTTCTGTCTCCTGATGGTTGTTAAAGCATTTTCCCTGCAAAAAGTTGTAGAGGTGCTTGAAATAGTGGTAGTCAGTTGGCGAGAGATCAGGCAAGTATGATGGATGAGGCATGTTTTTGACCCAATTTGTTCAATTTTTGAAGCATTAGTTGTGTGATGTGAAGTTAGACATTGTCATGAAGAAGAATTTGGCCATTTCTCTTTGCCAATAATGGCTACAAGTGTTGAAGTTTTTGGTGCATCTCATTCATTTGCTGAGCATACTTCTCAGATGTAATGGTTTTTCCAGGATTCAGAAAGCCGTAGTGGATCAGATGAACAGCAGACCACCACATAGTGACCATGACAATTTTTTTGGTGTAAGTTTGACTTTTGGAAGTGATTTGGACCTTCTTCCCAGTCCAACAATTGATAAAATCCAATTTTCATTGCATGTCACTATCCAATTGAGAAATGGTTCATTGTTGTTGCATAGAATAAGAGAAGATGACATTTCAAAATGACTTTTTTTTTTTTTTCAGTCAGCTCACGAGATACCCACGTACTGAGCTTTTTCACTTATCCAATTTGCTTCAAATGTCAAATGACCATAGAATGGTCAATGTTGAGTTCTGTAGCACCTTCTCATATGTTGCAAGAGGATCAGCTTCAATGATCCTCTCAATTGGTTGTTATCAACTTCCAATGACCAGCCAGTGTGTTCCTCATATTCAAGGCTCGCAACTTCTTTGCAAAGCTTCTTGAATCACACTGTACTGTACATTTGTTAGCAATTTTGTGCTAAATGCTTTGCTGATGTTGATGGTTATTTCTGCTGCTTTATGACCATTTTGAACTCAAATTAAAAAATTGCTTGAATTTGGCTTTATATATAACATCATTTCTACAGTATAAAATAAATATAAAATAAACATCATCAACAAAAAATATAAAGCAAGAAATGCACATTAAAATGATGTCATAACCACATTTATTTAAGAACGTATTGATATCAAATGGCAAAGTTCAATAATGCTAATGCTAAACAGTGATTACTTTCACATCAAACTGATAAAGTTCCTAGTATCC
>NW_011481059.1:6760-7571 GCF_000754665.1 Bison bison bison | reverse complement strand
TTAGACTGAGAACCAGAAGCAGGAGGCTTAAGTCTAAATCCTGAGAACACCAGAGAACTCCTGACTCCAGGGAACATTACTTGATGGGAGCTCATCAAACGCCTCCATACCTACACTGGAACCAAGCACCACCCAAGGGCCAACAAGTTCCAAGCAAGACATACCACACAAATTCTACAGCAACACAGGAACACAGCCCTGAGCTTCAATATACAGGCTACCCAAAGTGACTCCAAACCCAATGACATCTCATAATTCATTACTGGACACTTCATTGCACTCCAGAGAAGAAATCCAGCTCCACCCACCAGAACACTGACACAAACTTCCCTAAACAGGAAACCTTGATAAGCCACCTGTACAACCCCACCCACAATGAGAAAACTCCACAATAAAGAGAACTCCACAAACTGCCAGAATACAAACAAGATGAAGAGACAGAGGAATACCTAGCAGGTAAAGGAACAGGATAAATGCCCACCAAACCAAAGAAAAGAGGAAGAGATAGGGAATCTACCTGTTAAAGAATTCCAAGTAATGAACGTGAAAATGATCCAGAATCTTGAAAACAAAATGGAATCACAGGTAAATAGCCTGGAGACAAGGACTGAGAAGATGCAAGAAAAGTATAACCAGGACCTAGAAGAGATTAAAAAAAAAAAGAGTCAATATATAATGAATAATGCAATAAATGAGATCAAAAACACTCTGGAGGTAACAAATAGTAGAAAAACGGAGACAGAAGATAGGATTAGTGAGGTAGAAGATATAATGGTAGAAATAAATGAATCAGAGAGGAAAAAAAGAAAAA
>NW_011481059.1:0-2609 GCF_000754665.1 Bison bison bison | reverse complement strand
AAAGAATACATTTGAATCAGTTCTAATGAGGTGGATGAAACTGGAGCCTATTATACAGAGTGAAGTAAGCCAGAAAGAAAAACACCAATACAGTATACTAATGCATATATACGGAATTTAGAAAGATGATAATGATAACCCTTTATGAGAGACAACAAAAGAGACACAGATGTATATAACAGTCTTTTGGACTCTATGGGAGAAGGGGAGAGTGGGATGCTTTGGGAGAATGGCATTGAAACATGTATAATATCATATAAGAAATGAATCGCCAGTCCATGTTCGATGCAGGATACAGGATGCTTGGGGCTGGTGCACTGGGATGACCCAGAGAATGGTATGGGGAGGGAGGAGGGAGGGGGGTTCAGGATGGGGAGCACGTGTACACCCATGGTGGATTCATATCAATGTACAGCAAAACCAATACAATATTTTAAAGTAATTAGCCTCCAATTAAAATAAATAAATTTATATTAAAAATAATAATGTAGCATGGCCACAGACATAGAAAATTATAATGTTTTCAAGCTTCATCCTCTAATCAGTGCCAAAATACTTTTTATGACACAGCGTATTCATATTAATGGGATGCAAGATAGTTAATTTTGAAATAGGTGTTTGCTGCCAGTATATCAATACAACATATACGGGCTAGAGCCCTGATGGGCCATTTTGCAGCAAGAGAGAAACTTTATAAGTATTACAGTCATTCTTTCCCTGAAAAATGAATGCAGGGCCATGCATATCTCTTCTGAGTAGTTTTTGAGAAGAGGTAGATGACTAATCTTTACTCATCTAACTGACAAATAAGAGGACAATTTGATAAGGAATCTGCATGTGGCTATCTTTTCTAACTGTCCTAGGCAGTGTCTTGTTGCTTTACACAGTTCTCCAAGAGAACACATGACTCATTAAAGAGTGTTGGATTCTTGCCTGAAACTAGTTACAGCTATATTCAGTAAACCACTGAACCATTGTGTTCTATAGGAAATGAAAAAAGTGATGCGATTCATGCATGCCTATTTCTACATGAACTGGCAGTTTGATATACATTCTTTAGTTCCAACAGAAACAAAAATTTTCAGAGGAAGTTTATAGTCATTGATATAAATAAAAAAGGGTCTTCCCAAGTAGTGCTAGTGGTAAAGAACCTGCCTTCCAATGCAGGAGCTGTAAGATAAGGGGATTTGATCCCTGGGTTGGGAATATTCCCTGGAGGGGACATGGCCACCCACTCCAGTATTCTTGCCTAGAGAATCCCAAGGACAGAAGAGCCTGGCAGGCTACAGTCTATTAGTGTCACAAGAATCAGACAAGACTGGGGCGACTGGGCACACACACGTTAATAAAGGAAGTATTTATTTTATTAGTACAACATTTAACAGCCTTCCAGGTTTGTCTGTCCATAGAATTCTCCTGGCCAGAATACTGGCTTGGGTACCCCTTGCCTTCTCCAGGGGATCTTCTCAATCCAGGGACTGAACCCAGGTCTCCCAGACTGCAGGCAATTCTTTACCATCTGAACCACCAGGGAAGCCCAAAGCATGATATAATGAAATATAAGCACATGAAGGAGTTAAAGGCATGCAGATGACCAAGCTACAGCCATATTCCATGATATCTTAGCTTCTATGTTCTGCAAAATGTAGAAGTAGCATACTGGGACTTCAACAGAAATATTTTCCATAGACATAACACAGACAGAAGTTAATTATCTTCTCTTGCCATGCAACTGACTATATTATGGACTTATTTTAAATGAAATGAAATTCATTAGAAATATGTCACTTTTAATTCAGCAACTATGAACAATTATAAACAATTCTATTTTTTAAAAAAAGTTTCCAAATCTGTTCTGTATGATAACACAAAATTGCTTGGGACACAAAATAAAGAGAGCAAATTTGTCCCATCAGCAGACTGTAAAACCTGCAATAATGACAATGGCTAATTTTTTTAAAGCCATAAATCCATGCACTAACTTAAAGCTTTAAATTTGCTAATTTTTCATAGTATCACCTTGAATTAACATACACCATATACCTTTTACCAAAGTATTTGATTTCTGCATAACTAATTTCATAATTTATTATACATTAATATAATAAATCTAGATGATACTTTGTAATTTACAAGCACCTTTATATACATTAGTTTTATCACTTTTATCTTCACTGTAGCCATGTGAAAAAATCATGTATGTGAATTTGATCATGTAAACTGGATTCTCAGGATGAAATTGTTCCATCTTTATACTCGGTAACCATTTCTCTCTTCCTGCTCGCTCTCTCTTTCTCTATGTCAATTACACACAAGCATGCACACACAAACACACACACATTTGCACAGAATAGATAAAAATGAATGAAATTTTCCAGGCTTAAAAAGTAACCATCTATTGTATCACACACTCTTGTAAAGTTTTTTAAACCAAATTTTGGTAACATATCAAACAATTTTTGGAATCAAAGAATAATTACATACCCACACCAGGTGCAACCTAGGCGGAAGTGGAAGGATAAGGAAGCAAATGATAAGAAAATAGCACAATTATAAGCTCCCTATTTTCAATGGGTTGAAGGCCCAGGACCAGCAAAATGAACAGAGCC
>NW_011481058.1:13578-15713 GCF_000754665.1 Bison bison bison | reverse complement strand
CCTGTTCCTCACAGGAGAAAAGAGGGTTCGGGAAAACAGTGATATGCCTAGAGCACGTGCTGAGAACTGGCTCCCTTCCTTCTGTACCTTCTGTTGATACTGCTGGGCCTTTAGGGCACGCAGTGGAGGAACTAAGGACTACCTCATCAGGTTAGCGCTCCTGACTGCAAAGACAAAGAAGAACACACATACAAGACCAGCACAGAGAAATGCCTGGCTTCGGTGGAGGTGACCAGCTGGACTGGATAACTCAGAAACCACTTAAAGGAGTCAAATCTAGAAGACCACACCAACAGGCAAAACACTTTAGTCCAAACAGAATTAGTTTAGTCCTAGAAAGAATGGCTTACTTAGTGGCACTATAATATGGCCTCAATTATAAGGTGGTTGGATTAGGCACTGTAAACTAAAGGAAGGTGAAATTATAAGGAACAGTTTGGGAAGGAAAGGGAGCTAACCCTGCAATCTAACATGTACAGACATGGGACTAGATTCCTGCAAGCACAAGCTTATTAACTCTTCCATGTGAAGAAGGAATTCGAGAACTATGTCCAAATCACACATGAGGACTTGGAGACGCAGAGACTCATGCTGATGGGCATGCAGCTAGTCTACAACAGAGCTAGGATTCTAACCCAGGCCCAGCTAGCTACAGAGCTCATGCCATCTCCACTGGGGACTACACATCTATTAAGAAGCATACCAGCTTAACTTTATTAAACCACACCCCAAGAAACAGTAGATTCCCCACTAAGGACTATTTAATGGGGAAAATGGAATGAGTTAGAAGGGGGCTAAATAAGGGGGGAACCCTTCAGCTTCAGAACAAAGCTTAATGTTCTCTAGCCAACTGACCCCCAAGCCCAGTTCTTTAACCAGTCACTCTCCCTAGGCCCTCTCTGCCTGAAACAAACATTACCACTGGAAGCTCTGCATACAACTTTGTATGCCTCTCACTCACACAGCCCTAGCACAGTGCCTGCATACAGTGAGCCTCCAGTAAACAAGTTTGCTGATTTGCCAGCAACTCCTGACCTACTGTCTGATAAATGGAGCCACCTAATCTGTCCCCCTTTCTCTAACATGTGTTTCATGGAGGTTTTACTGATTTGCCATTTCTCCCATATCATCTCTCCTCCACCATTCATTTTGTCACCACCCCTCTAACAAGACTCCACTACCCGCCCAAGTGAACTACTGCTGCAGAGTCACTTCAGTCGTGTCCAACTCTGTGTGACCCCATAGACGGCAGCCCACCAGGCTCCCCGTCCCTGGGATTCTCCAGGCAAGAACACTGGAGTGGGTTGCCATTTCCTTCTCCAATGCATGAGAGTGAAAAGTGAAAGTGAAGTCACTCAGTCATGTCCAACTCCTAGCGACCCCATGGACTGCAGCCTACCAGGCTCCTCCGTCCATGGGATTTTCCAGGCAAGAGTGCTGGAGTGGGGTGCCATTGCCTTCTCCGCCAAGTGAACTACTGCTTGTCAATCATCAAATTTGGGGACCTCATGAAATAAACCTAAGAGAAAACCTTGTACATGCTCAAAAAAAAAAAACAAAAAACCGTAAAATTGATTTGCCTCCAACAGAACACAGTTGTCTTGATTGCTGACTCCATAGAAACACCATTGCTGTATCTTATGTTTGCGCGGTCCTTTCTGGCTCACAAAGTACTTTGACAAATTAAGTTGATTAATTCTGATTCTCATGACCACCTTGTGCAGCAGTGGGGGTAGGTCCTAGTATGCCCATTTTATGGACGAAGGAACTGAAGCTCAAAGAAGCTAAGAGCCACCAAGCTAGGAAGCTGGGGAGTCTGAACTGGAGCCCAAGTGCTCTGTGCCGTGAGTCTCCATCTCGACTCTCTGGATGTGAGAACCATCACCTGGCAGTGTTCCACCTCATCCGGCAGGACGTGGATCACAGACTTGCGACCTCCATGGGCTCCAAAAAGGTCCAGTTCATCAATTGCTTCAAGGGCTGCCTACAAGCACAAGTATGAATTACTGAGTATGAGTAGTACACACACAGTCCCATATCTCGTACTTCTTTTTCATTAAGCAATCGAGCATATATGTTTTCCCATAGGTGATGCAATTTGTCTTTAAAATCCAGCTAAAGTATCCTATACTTGT
>NW_011481058.1:10227-11065 GCF_000754665.1 Bison bison bison | reverse complement strand
CTGACATTTGCAGCCTACTCATTCTCTGTTGTAGGGGGCTGTCCTGTGCACTGTAGGGTGTTCAGCAGCATCTCTGGCCTCCACCCACTAGATGCCAATAGTACCCACTCCCCTGTTGTCAACATCGAAAATGTCTCCAGACATTGCCTGGTTTCCCTGGGAGAGCCAAAGACTGCTCCTGGTGGATGATTACTGCTTCAGACCTGGGGTCAGCAAGTGCTTACCCTGGCACCGAATCAGGTCTGCTACACCTGTGATCCAGAAATAAGGTCTATTTGGGACACAGCTGCACTCAGGAGGTCACAGGTTGTCTACAGCTGGTTGTGTGGTATCAGTACAATGGCAGAGTTAAATAGCAGCAAGAGAGACCACAGAGACTGGAAGAGCTGAGAAGATGTACTTTGGCCCTTTCTAGAAAAAGTTTGCTGATCCTTGCTTTGATGTTGGTAGCTCTTTATTAAAAACAAAAAGCAAACTCTAGCCTTTCATTACTGCTCTTCTGGCCAGCTTTGCAGTTTAGCTGTTCTCTACAAGTGTGTGAGGCTCAGCTCTCGGTAGCAGACAGCAGCCTGGAGGAACTGAGTGTGTACGTATTTCCACCCATCACCTAGCCCGGGCACCTGTCTGGGTCCTGCCTCTCTCCCTGTGCACTGCCTGGGGCGCTGGTGTTGCCCTTCACCCTGATTCAGGCTCCCAGTACACATGCCACAGGGTATTTGAGGGTCTTATTTAAAATGAACCTAATGAATTCAAACAGAGCATATGGCACATTTCAACAACAAAAGCTCCCCAACTGAGTTCCTGGACACAAATGTGCAGTTTGTGTGCAGAGGTGACA
>NW_011481058.1:9130-10127 GCF_000754665.1 Bison bison bison | reverse complement strand
AGGTGACATCATCTTGTACCGCTAATCTTGCTAACCTTCGGGTCAGCCCCAGACAGCCTGGCCCTCAAACAGATGTGTGATTTTTATCCTTCCTGAGGCTGTAACACTGGAAAATAAACACTGGATTTGAACTTACAGCAACTTTATATGCAGCTTCTATGTAAAAAACAAGATTCTGTATGAAGGCCACCTCGTCAAGAGTGAAAATAATACGTAAGCCTACAAAACAAAAACAAACAGTAAGTTTACGGAGTTATGTTGTAAAGAGAGAGTTGCCAATTACGAATGACAAATCTTATACTAGAAAATAAATTATATACCCTCATTTGCATTTTTCTTACTAGGGCATCAAAAATTAAGTATGAAGTCAGTCATAAGAGTTAATGTCTAATTCAGGAAGGAAAGAGGGGAGGAAGGAGGGAGAGAAGGATAGAGAGGGAAAGATGGAGGAGGGAAGGAAGAAAGGAAGGAGGGAAACAGGTAGGACGGGAAAGGAGGAGGGAGGTAGTGAATAAGGGAGGGAAGGAGAAAAGGCAAAAGGAAGGAGGGAGGGAAGGAAGGAAAGGAGGGAGCGAGGGAGGGAAGGAAGGAAGGTGATAAGAAAGGAGGGAAAGAAGGAAAGATAGAAGGAGAAAAGGCAGGAAGGAAGGAGGACAGAAGGGAAAAAAGATACAAGGGAGGGAGGGAAGGAAGGAGGGAGGGAAGAACAGAATAAGGAGACTAGGAAGGAAGGAGAGAAGAAGGGAGGGAGGGAAGGAGGGAAAGAAGGAGAGGAGGAAGGAGGAAGGGAGGGAAGGAAGGATGAGGCAGGAAGGGACAATGGAGGGAAGGAGGGTAGAAAGGAAGGAGAAGGGGCTGGAAGGAGGGAAGGATAGGAAGAAAGGAGGGAGAGGGGGAAATAAGGAGAGTGGGAGGGAGGGAGGAAAGTAGTGAACAAAGAAGGGAGAGGAGGAGAGCAAAAGGAAAGGAAGGAAGGAAGGTGAGGGCAGGAAGGAAA
>NW_011481058.1:5385-7384 GCF_000754665.1 Bison bison bison | reverse complement strand
GAGAGAGAGAGAGAGAGAGAGAGAGAGAGAGAGAGAGGAGAGAGAGAGGAGGAGGAGGGAGGGAGGGAAGAAAGAAGGAGGGATGGAAGGAAGGAGGGAAAAGGAGGGGGTGACAGGATGAAGGAAGGAAAGTAGAAAGGAAGGAGAGAGGCAAGATAGAAAGTAGGGAGGAAAATAAGGAATGAGGGAAGGAAAGAGTGAGGACAGAAGGGAGGGAATGAAGGAGGGAGCCAAGGAACAATGGAAGATAAGAATGGTTCCACTTTTGTCTGTGTGCCTAGGAGGAGAAATGATTGAAAGAGATGTGGGGCCTTCATATACGTGTGGGATTTGTGCAGAGAAGATTCCACAGAGCCTGCATTTTAGCCCAGCATAACCACTGTCTTATCCTTGAGTAAAGCACAGGGTGGGTATTTTCCCCCAATGGCCAGGTTGGGAAAGGAGAGCCCCCAACCACAGGCAATGGCTCTTCAACTCATGGAAAGGCCAGCTCCCAGCACCTGCCCAGGAGGAGCACCCATGTACCGAAGCAGGCAATAACCAGGAGAGCAGGCTTGAATGTACAGCTGGTTATGACAAATACATGTAAAGTATGAATTCTTGAAACTGGTGTGGGTAAGATATGTACTCTTACATCACTGGGGGAGCGTGGTTAACTGGTAAAGTAAAAAAGAAAATGCAAGTGAAGTCGTTCAGTCATGTCCGACTCTTTGCGACCCCATGGGCTATTTAGCCTACCAGGCTCCTCTGTCCATGGATTTTCCAGGCAAGAATACTGGAGTGGGTTGCCATTTCCTTCTCCAAACTGGTAAACTGTTCTGCAAACAATTTGGCAATGAGTATAAATAGCCTTTGAATGATATCAAACTAAGAGAAGGAAGCAAATAAATATGAGGGTCAAAGTTTGTATTGCAATACAGTTATGATAGGTAAACAAACAAACAGAAGAATAAAGGAATAGTTTAATTATGGAATATCCATTGGTAAAGTCACTAAAATTGTTTATGAACACCTTTAATATTATGGGGGAAATGCTTAAGTTAAAATGCTATGTAATAAAAACACTATATGCATACCATATGACCTGAAATATGTTTTTTAAAATACAGTGGAAAAAAAACCTGGAGGAGACACATTCAAATGAAAATTATCAGTGAGATTTTTTCATTATATTTTCCAAACCATCTACAGTGAGCTCATCTTAACTTTCATAACCAAAATGTCCTTTTCAAGTTTCAGGTTTATTCACAAAGCCAGAACACTATTTCCTGATTTCTCCAATTTTTGGAGTTTCACATTTGCAGTCTGAAATAAATGCAAAGCCTTTAACCCAGGAGCATGAATTTACGGGACTGAAGGGAACAGCTCTGCAACACAGCAGCTAAGTGGCCTAACTCAAGGCCACTTGGTGCACAGAGCAGGCGCAACAGCCCTGGTCCCGCGAGGGCTCAGGAGGCTGACTGTCAACAGAGCCACAGAATCAGGGCACATAATGTAATGCAAAAAAGCAGCTTATTTTGAATACTGGTCAATGCCTGCCCCTCCCCGCCCCCTTCTGGATGGTCACTCCCAGTTCAATGGGCTCCATCAGGCCTGGCTCACCGGAGGCTGTCATCTGGGCCAGAAACAGGAGGAAGAGGGAGGTGGCATCCACCTGGAGGTGGCCCCACTGGTCGTCGCCCACCACAGTGCTGCAGGTGGCAGTGTTGTACTTGGCGTGCAGGCTGTCCTTGGTACTCTGAGTGTGCTTGAACCTCTCCACTTTATCCACCTGAGGAAGATAGCAAGCTGGCTGCATGGAACCCTAAGGGGTTCATGGCTAGCAGGGTCATTATCTTGGATTTAGACCTTTTATCTGTTACCTCTGGGAGACAGAGGGATGGAAGGTAGGGGACGGATGCTCACTAGTGAGCATCACACAGAGTGGGTGGGGGTGTGTGTCTCTTCCTGCCCATCACCAGAAATGTCTTAGTCTACTGGGATTTTAACAAGCTCTGCA
>NW_011481058.1:4678-5285 GCF_000754665.1 Bison bison bison | reverse complement strand
CAATCAAAGGTGGGGACTGTACCATATTCATCTTGGAATCTGTACAGATCCTAGTACGATGTTCTGTACACAGTACATGCTCAAGACACTGTTCTACCTCTCACTGAGAATACCAGTAAATATTACTGTCAAGTTTTAAAAACTCGAGCATTTCAACTCAAAGTGAAAGCAGCTCAGTTGTGTCCGACTCTTTGTGACCCCATGGACTATATAGACCATGGAATTCTCCAGGCCAGAACACTGGAGTGGGTAGCCTTTCCCTTGTCCAGGGGATCTTCCCAACCCAGGGATCGATTCCAGGTCTCCCACATTGCAGGGGGATTCTTTACCAGCTGAGCCTCAAGGGAAGTCCTCAACTCAAAGAAACCCTTTTATAAACTTAACAGAATAAACAACAGCACACGGCTTTCTAGGAGTGACTTTTCAAAACAATGTTTTCTTCCTTGTTTAGAAAAAGAGCATGTTCTTCTTTTACAGAAGTGAGTGAAAGTTGCTCAGTTGTGTCCAACTCTTTGCAACCTCATTGACTATAGTCCATGAAATTCTCCAGGCCAGAATACTGGAGTGGGTAGCCTTTCCCTTCTCCAGGGGATCTTCCCAACCCAGG
>NW_011481058.1:460-1175 GCF_000754665.1 Bison bison bison | reverse complement strand
ACCCCACACGGCCAGGATGCTGTAGATGTTATCCCGTACCCAGGCGTCCTTCTGCTCATGACTGGCTGACATCAGCCCCGTGATGGGATTCTATCAGAGAGGAGACACGAAATGAGAGCACCACCTTTCACCCAGCACCTGGGCCAGGAACGCTCACCCTAAGCGGGGCACAATGAGGACTGGGACGAGAAGTGAAGAGCCCAGAGTTCCAATCCTTGCCCTGCTACCACAGTGTGATCTTGGGTGAGCAGTGACATCACTTTTCTAGGTTTTGGTTTTCTGCATAATGAGGATATTAGACTAAAAAATATCTCTAAGGCAACTTTTAACTTGTAGTACTTGTTGTTTTGCTTTCAGATGAGACCATACTGTTGTAAGTAACAAACAGAAGAAACAGCAAACAGAAAAGCCTACAAGGCTTTTACAAACCTGTGCAGTATGGAATTAATTCTTCCTCTCCTGTGGTGTTTCCACTCCAATTGGTAAAGCACTGAACATGAGAACAAGGAGCCCCACTCCACCACTCCAGCTGTGTGTGCCTGGGGAAACTGCCTGCCTTAAAAAGGAGGCGCTGAACAAGAGGCCATCGGGGGGTCCTATGGAGCTACGATATCACCAGTATGTAAAAGGACAGCTGAGTCACTAAAAAGCCAGACCTTCACAAAACAAGTATACACAAATGTTCATAACAGCATTATTCATAATAGCCCCAAAG
>NW_011481058.1:0-360 GCF_000754665.1 Bison bison bison | reverse complement strand
TACCTCCACGCTCAGGGGTAGATTATCTTCTTACATACTTACTGACGGCAAGTCTTTGCTTTGGTAGGTATGTTGGTTTCTGATTTTGGAAAACAATAAAGGATTTCATTGTGCCATATGATAACATGGGTATGAAAACTGGACAATATCAATGTGGTTCAAAATTAAAGGGTATTGCAAATTAATAAGACTGCTTTGGAATGATTCAAACTAGAAAGGCATTTTGCAAAACTGTTTTAAGTAGTGGCAACACTGTTTGAATAAATATCCTTTCAACATGAGGACTCCACAGAGCATGCATTTTGAAATGTGGAGTTCTAGTGTGCTGCTTTAAAAACATTCAGGTTAGTTTATAATGAC
>NW_011481057.1:9191-9678 GCF_000754665.1 Bison bison bison | reverse complement strand
TAAGAAAACTATGATAAACTATGACTATTATGAACTTGAAAATTAATTTCCATATGTAGCATTCATCATCTTTGAGATCCCTTGAAGAAGCTAGATTCAAGGTAAAAGAGTATGCAGTATTTCAGGAAACTATGACTTTATTAAAATAGTTAGTAACCCAAATAAATAGAGGTCTCCTTAGTTGTTTTGGATTTTTTTTTTTTTTAAAGAAACCATTCGTGGGGAAAAAAAAAATAAAGAAACCATTCGTGGAATTAAAAATTTAATCACTTGTGACCTCACTTAGATTTATTTGACCATAGGTATTTTGAAAAGAAAAACAAAATTTACTTTTTTTTAATGAACAGCTGTCCGTTTTTCAAAACTTCCTACCTGTTTGATTTGATGGAGGTGACTGACAGAAGCATGACTGGGAGAAGATGGCACAAACGAATTTAGAAGATAAAAGTCAAGTTTTCTTTAATGTTTCTGATTATTTCTAAACATT
>NW_011481057.1:3911-5484 GCF_000754665.1 Bison bison bison | reverse complement strand
AAGGCAGATTCTTTTTTTTTTAATTTTATTTTATTTAACTTTACAATATTGTATTGGTTTTGCCATATATTTCTGGGAGTGGAAAGAGATGCTCAGGTAGAGAGGCACGTTTGGGAAACAGAGAGGCTCAGGGTGGCTGAAACTTGGCATATGGTAGAGCATGACAGGAAGCAAACTTGAGGGAGAAATTTGGTTGAAACCAGGTTGTTGTTTTTGGACTTTAGCCTTTGAGCCCAATAGGAAACCTAAAGAATAGGTCTCTGAGTTCTTTAACCTCAAGGGTATTTTAGATAAGAAGATCATATCTGTTTTAGAAAGGCAACCCTAGCAGTGAATGCAGAACAAATTGACGGTGGAGGAAAGAGGGACTAGAAGCAGGGTCATGGACCGGGCAAAAGATAACAAAGGATGGGAGGGATGAAGGTAAGGAGGCAGATTGGAGAAATGATAAGAAAGTAAAAGGAACTAAAGACTGGCCTGAGGGTTCCAGCTGAAACTATAGGTAGATAGTGGGCAAGAAAGGCAGTAAGAGGAGCAGGTTGCTGGTGGAGTGGGGGAAAAGCATGAGTGCTCAGAAAATGTGTGTTGGATAAACAAGTGTTCTTATGAAGCAGATAGTCTGAATTGTTATTAGGTTTTACAATTTATCATATGACTTTAAAGGAGATATTGTTCAGTCGCTCAGTTGTGTCTGACTCTTTGCGACCCCATGGACTGCAGCATGCCAGGCTTCCCTGTCCATCGCCAACTCCCAGAGCTTGTGCAAACTCATATCCATTGACTCGAGGATGCCATCCACCCATCTCATCTTCTGTCACCCTCTTCTCCTCCTGCCTTACCTCACCAATTATATTTTGCTTAAGATAGTTCTGAAATCAGTTTTTTTCTTATTATTTTCTGGAAGGTGGAGGAAACAGCCAAGTTTCAATGACATTGACACATCATTAACCAAAGTTCATAGCTTATAGTAGAGTTCACTCTTGGTGTTATACATCATGAGTTCAGATAAGTGTATAGTAACACAAATCCATCATTACAACATCATACTAAGCAAATTCACAACCTATTAATCCTGATTTTTAATTTTTTTCAACAGAAATTAACTCACTTTTTTCTCATTATGAAACAATCAATACATGCTCAGTATAAAACATAATTAATGAGGAAAAAAACATCACCCACTATCCAGAAATGGTCATAGTAAAATATTTCAGTGTTTATTTTTCCAGATACTATTTTCCAGTTTGAGTTTTTTATTTTTTCTAATAACACATGCCAGCTCTGCATCTGGAGCACCTGAGCTCTTAGCTCCTGGTCCGCGTTCTATCAAAATGTCTACTGTTCATTAAATTCTGTGCAAGTGCAGTTTAGAAGGTGACCACTATACAACCTCAAATGCATACATGTTAGTCAAAGCATATACCAACTTTGATGCTGAATGGGATGTTTTGAACACTGAAACAGCCATCAGGACTAAAGATGTGGTTGAAGTCAACATCATCAACAATTTGACCATCTACAGCAAAGAACAGAGGCATAATATTACTTTTGCCTGTCAGAGAAGGACCGAAAA
>NW_011481057.1:0-426 GCF_000754665.1 Bison bison bison | reverse complement strand
GAATCGGTTTAGCTTCAGACAAAGGCTCAGAATTTCCTAATGGGAAAAACTTTATCCGGGAAATCCTGAGAAGATTGCCTGACTGAAATTGATGACATCAATAAGGATACAGTGTGAAATGTCTGTGGAAGGTAGGGTTTGAAACTGAGCTGAGCTAGATAATTATAAGCCACAATAAAACTTTTAAATTGAACAAAATATGGATCAAATATTGGACTTGGTTGGTCTTTTAGTAATAACTTGGAAAATTAATTGTAGAAAAGGCATTTAGAAGAGAATTCTCCCAAAGGTTAAGTACTATAGGTGGTATATGCAAGGGAGTTGCTTCAGGTAATTTTTCTATATGAAACTAAGTTTTAAAATAGAAATAGTTTCCTGAGATGTCAATAAACGTCACTGGTATCTTTCGTGTATTAATAAATTTCC
>NW_011481056.1:11012-12844 GCF_000754665.1 Bison bison bison | reverse complement strand
GAAGAATTGATGCTTTTGAACTGTGGTGTTGGAGAAGACTCTTGAGAGTCCCTTGGACTGCAAGGAGATCCAACCAGTCCATCCTAAATGAGATCAGTCTTGAGTGTTCATTGGAAAGACTGATGTTGAGGCTGAAACTCCAATACTTTGGCCACCTGATGCGAAGAGTTGACTCATTGGAAAAGACCTTGATGCTGAGAAAGATTGAGGGCAGGAGAAGAAGGGGATAACAGAGGATGATATGGTTGGATGGCATCACCGACTCAATGGACATGAGTTTAGGTGAACTTTGGGAGTTGGTGATCGACAGGGAGGCCTGGTGCTGTGGTTCATATGGGGTCCGGAAGAATCAGAAATGACTGAACTGAACTGATTGCTTAGAAAGGCAAAATATAGAATTCATTTAACTCTGTAAGATAACTGCTTGATTTACACATCCCAGGGCAAATATTGTACCTTGAATAAATACGTAGTTGAACAATGGCATGTTTCATATGTCCCCAAATGGTATATAAAAGTTATAAAAAAAGGAAATTGGGTTGCATTATATCCACTTGGCTGAATAGAGGTCAATAGAGACCTTAACCACTGTTCACAGCACTTCAAGTGTTCTTACCAAGTTGTTGGAGGCTCTGTGCTGAAGGAGTGTTTTGTGTATGAGTAGAACAACATACTGGCTGGGAAGACTGTATACCTGAACTCAAGCTATGCCAGAGTTTAGCATCTTAGTAAACACATACAGACATACTTTACAACTTCAACTTGCTGCCTCTTAGTATTAACAATAAAACATCTGAGGAATAGAAAGAAAAATTGAGTGAGGGGTTATGATATATTTATTTTGACCTAAGAATTCAGAGAGCAGAGTCAGCTAATCTAATGTGTACTACTTACCCATAAAGACGTACTAAGCATAAATTCGGCCACTACTTGTGTCTTCCAAGTGGCAGTACTGAAGCTCTATAAGGATAAGATACCCTTTAAGGAGCAATGGACTCACCCATATTGCTTTGAGTCTAAATGAAGCTTTGTGTCATTTATGCCTTCAGCAACTTACCAGCACTATACCACCTGCCAGAAGAGTAGTGACAAAGGTATAGAAGTAGACTGTTCTTTCCAAGAATAATAAATTTAACTGTGGGTCAGCATGTTCCCTGTACAGCTCTTCTTTCTCCCTCTTTTGCATCCCACGAAGAGGTTAGCACTTCTTTTTTTCTGTGGTATGTCTAGGAAGCAAGAGGGTATAATGGACAGATCATAGGATGAGGAGTCCTGCCTCTGCTGTGTGTGAGACATTTGGAAGTCACTCAATTTTTCAGAGCCCCAATGTCCAGTTTTCTTATGTGTAAAATAGGAGTAATAGGTATTGCCCCATGGAGTTATTGAAACAAATATTTGTGAAAGCACCTTGAAAATGCTAAGTAACTATTGTCACTCAGATTCTCCGGGACTCAGATTTCCCATCTGGAAAAGGAATGTGTTGAAAAAGGTGACTTCTAAATGTTACAACACCAACATGTAGTCAAACTAAATATCATAAAATCATTCTGTTTCATAAAAAAGGTTGACTCAGATTATTTGACACTCAAGAAAGTGGTAATATATGCTGATAGCCCATAGCTCTAAGGGAAAGTAGACCACAAATAGAGAGAAAGTGATCAAATCTCTGTAAGTAGATGCAGACAAGTGACTTACATATTTCAGAGCAATAGGGATACAGGTAATGAAACTGAGAACAAATAAAGAAACAAAACAGAGAATCTCCTCCTTTGCAAGAGTTTGCTATAAAAATGAAGCAGGTACAAACCAGGGAGGAAGGGGTAAAAAACCCT
>NW_011481056.1:4302-7553 GCF_000754665.1 Bison bison bison | reverse complement strand
GATGCTTTTGAACTGTGGTGTTGGAGAAGACTCTTGAGAGTCCCTTGGACTGCAAGGAGATCCAACCAGTCCATTCTGAAGGAGATCAGCCCTGGGATTTCTTTGGAAGGAATGATGCTAAAGCTGAAACTCCAGTACTTTGGCCACCTCATGCGAAGAGTTGACTCATTGGAAAAGACTCTGATGCTGGGAGGGATTGGAGACAAGAGGAGAAGGGGACGACAGAGGATGAGATGGCTGGATGGCATCACTGACTCGTTGGGCGTGAGTCTGAGTGAACTCCGGGAGTTGGTGATGGACAGGGAGGCCTGGCGTGCTGCGATTCATGGGGTCGCAAAGAGTCGGACACGACTGAACGACTGATCTGATCTGATCTCTGATGTATGTCCAGGGAACAGTGAGGAGGTTAGTGTGGTTGTAGAAGAGCAGGCAAGGCAGGCAATATAGGAAAAAATATCAAAGGTCGAATTAAGTATCCTCAAAGGACATTGTGAGGATATTGGCCTTTAATATGGATAAGATAAGAGGATCAATAAGTGAGATAGGAAAGTGTATGAGGAACAGGTTTTGTGGGGATGATCTTGACTTCAGTTTTGGATGCATTCAGAATTAAATTCAAATAGAGATGTCAGGTAAACATTCATTTATATAGGTCTGGTTTTAGGGAAGAAGTCTAGGCTAGAGATGTAAATTTGTGAATCATTAGCATATAGTGTGAATGAGTTCATCAAAGGAGAAAAATATTTATAGAAAAGATAAAAGGTACATGGACTAGTGCTTGGGGCAATGTAACATTAAGGGGTCAGAAAAATAAAGTACACATTAGGTAAGTAAATATAACTTGTTCTGACAAGCACATGTTAAATGTCTTAAGAAACCAAAAATTTATATCTTTAAGTAAATTCTAAAGGAGTGCTATTGATTTGACTGATTGGAGTGGGGCAGCTTTTCCTCAGTGATCTAACTCATGTTTCTATTACCCTTAATTGTCTGTCTTCCCAGTTGGTCACAATTACAGAATTAAATGTCATCATATTTCATCAGACTGGTAAAATAGGAATGAATTTTTGAGGATTGTAAGTGGGAGAACTTTATAGGCTAGGTTTGAAATATGAGAATATATCTTGTACTCACTTCCTATTAGCAGTCATGTGCCTATAATGAACTGTGCAGGGGGCAGGGGGAACAGGGAATGTACTGGAATTGTGTACCAAAGATATAGAGGAAATGGGTTTAATGAACATCTTGCTGGTCTCTGCCACAAGGAAAAACTGTCAAAGGGAATTGAACACGAGTGGTCACTGAAATAGGAGAATGTGGTATTAGAAACAAAGTAAAAAATAATTTATTATAGATGGCCAACAAACACATGAAAAGATGTTCAACATCACTAATTATTAGAGAAAAGCAAATCAAAACTACAATGAGGTACCACCTCACACCACTCAGAATGGCCATCATTAAAAAGTCTAGAAACAATAAGTTCTGGAGAGGGTATGGAGAAAAAGGAACTCTTCTACACTGTTGGTGGGGATATAAATTTCTGCAGCCACTATGGAGATTCCTTAAAACACTAAAATAGAGCTACCATATGATCCTGCAATCCCACTCTTGGGCATGTATCTAGAGAAAACTCTAATTCAAAAAGATACATAAACCTCAATGTTCACAGCAGCACTGTTTTCAACAGCCAAGACATGGAAGCAACCTAAATGCTCATTGACAAATGAATGGATAAAGAAGATCTGATACATATATACAATGCAATATTCCTCAGCCACAAAAAAGAATGAAGTAATGCCATTTACAGCAACATGGATAGACCTAGAGATTATCATTCTAAGTGGAATAAATCAGACAGAGGAAAACATATCATGCATTATTTATATGTGGAACCTAAAATATGTAAATGAACTTATTTACAAAACAGAAACAGACTCAGACATAGAAAAGAAACTTTTGGTTACCAAAGGGTAAAGGGAAGGGAGGGATAAATTAGGAGTTTGGGATTAGTAGGTACTATATATAAAATAGATAAATAGCAAGGACCACCCAGGGATTGAACCCAGGTCTCCCACATTGTAGACAGATGCTTTGCCATCTGAGCCACCAGGGAAGTCCCTACGTATAGCACAAGGGACTTTCAATATCTTATAATCTGTAATGAAAAAGAAATATATAAAACTGAATCACTTTGCTGTACACCAGAAAAAAAAGCACAACATTGTAAATCAACTATACTTTTATAAAACATTTTTTCCCTGGAATAGGAGAATGGTAGATTGGGTAAAATAATACATAAAAATTAACCTTTGGATTTAGTGAGGCATAATTCAATGGGAACCTTATTAAGATCAGTTTTGGCAAAGTAAAGATGGAGAAAGTCCAACTGAACTAGATTCTAGAGAGAATGAAAAGAGAGAGTGTGCATGGACAATTATTTTGCAAAGTCTCTTGGTACTTTCAACCAGAAGTGCCCACCTGTATCTTAGAATTGTATATAGGTATCTATACTGCAGAAAGATACTAGAGATGAATATTGTGAAGAGTTTTCTTGGCTCTTCCTGGAAAAGACAGTGTTCAATTAGACCTTCAAATATGAGTTAAAACTTGTGTCAGGAGAGTGATGTCACCAAGATAGCAGAATAGAAGACCCCAGGGTCTGTCATTGGAGTTCTAAAAGAAGAGAAGGACAAAGACATAGAAAGATTATTTAAAGAAATAATGGCTGAGAACTTCTCAAAACTGAGGAGAGATTTGAACATCTAAGTTTACAAAGCTAATATGTCACCACAAAATGTTAATCCCAATTCATCTTCTCCAAGATGATCATAATAAAACTATGTAAAATCAAAAACAAAGAGAATTATAAAAGCAGCAAGAAAAAAATTCTTTTATACAAGGGAAACCCCATAACGTTATCAGTAGATTTCTCAGCAGAGACCTTGCAGACTAGCAGAAAATGGGATGATCTTTTCCAACAGCTGAAAGAAAGTGCCACTCAAGAGTACTTTACCCAGCAAAGCTGTCCTTCAGAAATGAAGGTTAGATAAAGATTTTCCCAAACAGAAGTTGAGGGAATTTATCACCACTAGGCTTGCCTCAAAATGCTGTAAGTAGTTCAAGCTGAAACTAAAGGACACTAACTAGTAACATTGAAACATGAAAATAAACAACACACCAATAAAGGCAAATATATATTCAGATTCAGAATAATCTAATCTGATGGTCTATTATCCAATTAACTCTTA
>NW_011481056.1:2121-2333 GCF_000754665.1 Bison bison bison | reverse complement strand
AGAGATCCCTAGTCTTTCCCATTCTGTTGTTTTCCTCTATTTCTTTGCATTGATTGCTGAAGAAGTCTTCTTATCTCTTCTTGCTATTTTTTGGAACTCTGCATTCAGATGTTTATATCTTTATTTTTCTCCTTTGCTTTTCACAGCTATTTGTAAGGTCTCCCCAGACAGCCAATTTGCTTTTTTGCGTTTCTTTTCCATGGGGATGGTCT
>NW_011481056.1:484-1753 GCF_000754665.1 Bison bison bison | reverse complement strand
AAAAAAAAAAAAAAAGTCACAAAAAGCCGAGACCTTACTATATGTTGAGTGTAAGAGACTTGCTTCAGCTTCAGGGACCCATATAGAGCAAAGTAAGGAATGGAAAAATGGAAAAAAACAGTTTAAGATTTTACTGAAAATCACAGTAATAAAAGCTAATACCTAAGGACAGTGTGAAGAGTCAAGCGAGCCTCAGGGTACTCAATAATGGCAATGGAAGTTGGTGGATGTGGAACTTTAGCATCAAACTTACAAACTGTTTGCTTTTGCTCCAAATGAATAACCAGGCCCAGAAGCCTCTTTACAAAGCCTAAAAAGCACATTAGGAGAAAGAATTTAGAATATTTTTAAAAATCCAGACAAGAATCAAGGTTTCGTTAAGAAATATCAATGTAGCTTATTAAAAATTAATACTGACAAATCACCTTGTACATATATTTAAAAATTATTTTAATATTGCCCCAGTCATATTTTTCCTTAAGGAGTGTGAAACCTAGACATCAGATTGTTTTATCTTTTAGGGAAATGATTTCTCTTTCACACCTCTCACTTATGCACCACTGAGGAAAGTGAAAGAGTAGGCTGTATTACTCTGTCTGCAATTATCATCACCAATTAGCAGAAGCTACCCAAATTTGAGTCATCATGATTAAGAGGATAAAATAATCTCTAGAGAAGACAAATGGCAAATATTTGAAACTTATAGTACCACTTCCCTTTTTCTTCAGCCCTGGACATGATAAATAAATCATGGGATTCTTTCTGGCTGAGCCTGGAAATAGCCTTAGATTTCTTCTTTGCAGTACCACAGGTGGCCACCACAAAACAATTGAAATTGGCATATGAAAAGAAGCTAGGTGGTAGCCCAGTTCTCACAGGTGTTCTTTGTGAAAACCAGCCTTATGAAAAACTTCACAGAAGTTCTTTCTCTTTGAAACTAAAGGGAACAATACATGTCTTCAAAAGATTCCCATTTCAAAGACATTTGGACATGATGGATAACTAGAAGAAGGTTTTGTGATTACTGTGTTTCCTGGTATCATTTCTCTTAGCATCCTCTCCTAACTCATTGGTAAATATATTTCATTTCAGAATAGAAGTCCATATGTATTGCAAGAGTAGAGCTAAAATATTATACAGTAGATATGCATTATTCAAAATGTTCTAAAGATATTCCTTTATGTGGATATCAATAAACAGTTCTTGTTTTTTCACTTCACTTATAGTATTTATTGACCAAATTCTGGTTACTATCATGGAACATTTAAA
>NW_011481056.1:0-384 GCF_000754665.1 Bison bison bison | reverse complement strand
TTCTTAGAAACTTATTATTTACACACACACACACACACACACACACACACACGCATTATTCTATTTCAGGCATGGAACAAAAAAACCCAGCATAGCATGCAGCACAGTTTCCCATCAACATTCCTGATGGGCATCACTTGCAGTTCATACCTTCCATTTAGTAGCTCATTAGCTTTCTAGAAAACCAGTTCCATCTTCTCTGGAGAACATACTGGAGTACATTGAACAGTTAAGACTTTTTTGCTTCTTTTCTTTTTTGTGATATTTGCAAACAGTATTTTTTTTCTCCACAGACTCATTTTAATCTATTTTGCATTAGATAGAACTTTTTTTCCATCAAGGTAGCCCAAATCAAAATGAGTCAGTCTTTTATATATAGTTTTA
>NW_011481055.1:31480-31887 GCF_000754665.1 Bison bison bison | reverse complement strand
GGGTGGTATAGTAGAAAAAGTCAAGAGACGTGGTTTGTAATCCCAGATTGAACCACACCATGTGTATGACTTTTGGCTTCTGTGCATAGTGACAACCTGGAGCTTTCCATAGGGCTAGACTGTTTCATTATTTCTCATAACCAGCTGGGTTGCTATGGAAGCTTCTGTGTTACCTCTGCAACATAAATATTTGTCAAAATACACGATCCTCATCCAACATTTGCTCTCATCCTGGAGAGACTGCTTGCAGCTGAGCAATACTAGGCATCCCAGGATGAATGCTGTAATGTTGAGGTAATTGCAGTATTGGTAGTGCTAAAGGCATGCCAGAAGCTGACTTGGGGGGAGGGTTCCCCCTCCATTTCCCTGAATGCGCCTCTTGGCACTCTGTCCATCTTGGAGAATGA
>NW_011481055.1:28173-28751 GCF_000754665.1 Bison bison bison | reverse complement strand
TGGTTCTAAATAGGAAAAGGAGTATGGCAAGGCTGTATATTGTCACTGTGCTTTTTAACTTCTATGCAGACTACGTCATGAGAAATGCTGGGCTGGATGAAGCACATGCTGGAATCAAGATTGCCGGGAGAAACATCAATAACCTCAGATATGTAGATGACACAACCCTTATGGCAGCAAATGAAGAAGAACTAAAGAGCCTCTTAATGAAAGTGAAAGAGGAGAGTGAAAAATTTGGCTTAAAGTTCAACATTCAGAAAAAGAAGATCATGGCATCTGGTCCCATCGCTTCGTGGCAAATAGATGGAGAAACAGTGGAAACAGTGTCAAACTTTATTTTATTGGGCTCCAAAATCACTGTAGATGGTGAGTGCAGCCATGAAATACAAAGACGCATGCTCCTTGGAAGAAAAGCTATGGCCAACCTAGACAGCATATTAAAAAGCAGAGATATAACTTTGCTAATAAAGGTCTGTCTAGTCAAGGCTATGATTTTTCCAGTGGTCATGTATGGATGTGAGAGCTGGACTATAAAGAAACCTGAGCACTGAAGAATTGATGTTTTTGAACTGTAGTGT
>NW_011481055.1:27090-28073 GCF_000754665.1 Bison bison bison | reverse complement strand
CAGACTTCATCCATTTTAAATATAAAATTCAATGATTTTTTGTAGTAAATTTAGAGTTCTATCACCACTTTCATAAATAGTTCCCCCAAAAGAAACTCCATTAGCAACAATCCTCATTTTCCCATTCTCAGGTGTAGTCAATTACTAATCTATTTTTTTTATCTCTTTGAACTTGCCCAGTCTGGATATTTCATATAAATGGAATCATATAGTATGAGGTCTTTTGTTGTTGGCCTCTCTCACTTTCTTATTATAAGGTTTTCAAGGTTCATTCATGTTGTAGCATGTCATTGACTGTCATCATAGCACTGAAAGAGAACAGCATAAATGATTAATGAGAAGCTTTTTCTCTGCTCAAAAGGAAAAACTAAGAGGACTGTTGCAGAATGAACACGAAAGACAGGATTTAGGGCAAGTGAGAAACAAAGGGTAATAATAAATCAAAAGACACTACTTGTGAAATGAAAACTGATAAACTCATTGAAGAGAAAAAAATTAAATATCTTTAAGTGGTTACAGGAATTAAAAGCATCAGGATAAAAGTATAATGTGTTGTTCTATATAATAAATAACAGTTTAAAATTAATGCAAAATTTCAGAAGAGATACCCTACCTGCTCAAGACAAGATAATAGAACAAAGTGATGCCTTAGCTCTTCATCTTTGGAGATGTCTTTTTGAATTAGTTGGATTATGGACTTGGGGTGGCAATAGCAGAACTGCTATATTTCCAGAAAGTTTCATGAGGTCCTGTTAGAGGAAAGCAGACAAGAGGAAAGGTCTAGCATCATGATTTAGGAGATAGAAATTCCCTGTGGTTGAGGGATGGACAAAATGGATGAAGATGGTCAAAAGGCACAAACTTCCAGTTATAAAATAATTAAGTCCTGGGGATGTGATGCACAGATGATGACTATAGTTAAGGATTGTTGTAGTTCAGTCGCTCAGTCATGTCTGACTCTCTGCAATCCTATGGACTGCAGC
>NW_011481055.1:25920-26990 GCF_000754665.1 Bison bison bison | reverse complement strand
ATTTCTGGATCATATGCCAATTCTACTTTTGTAAGTAACCTCCATACTGTTTTCCATAGTGGCTGCAACAGCTTACATTTCCACCAGCAGAATAAGAGTGTTCCCTTTTCTGCATACCCTCTCCAGCATTTGTTATTGGTATACTTTTTAATGATGGCCATTCTGACCTATGTGAGGTGATACGTCATTGTAATTTGATTGGCAGTTGTCTAATAATTAGCAATATTAAACATATTTTCATGTGCCTGTTGGCCATTTTTATGTCTTCTTTGGAGAAATATCTATTTAGGTCTTATACTCATTTTTTGATTGGGTTGCTTGTTCTTTTGTTTTTGAGTTGTATGAGCTGTTTGTATATTTTGGAAATTAATCCCTTGTTGGTCACATCATTTACAAATATTTTCTCCTAGTCTGTAGATTGTCTTTTCATTTTGTTTATGGTTTCCTTTGCTGTGCAGAAGCTTGTACATTTGATTAGGTCCCATTTGAAACATGTTAAACATGTTAAACTTTTTTCCACTTACAAATTAAGTGTTAGAGCTGGCGAGTGACAGAGTGGGTCCAATCTTCCTACCAATATTGGTATCACAGTAGGTTATTTACATAAGAGGAAATGTTACTGAAAATTTGCAGCTTACTGCAAGAAAAACTGGAGAAGTAGCAAAGAAAACAGTATTGATAGTATGTGGAGAGTTAGGCAGATTGGTGGTCAGTACCTGGGCAGTCATGGAAGGTTTGAAATGATTAGAATATGGGGCAAGACTATTCCTTTTGTGCTGCCAATTTTCTTATATTTTAGTAATATATATTTCCCACTGATATCCTGAGCAGATTTAATGACTGAGCCCTTTTAGACGGATAGGGAAGAGTTAGGAAGAAGTCAGATTTGTGTCACAGAAGGATACTCTGATATGATGTGACTCTTTGCAGGTTGTTTTTTATACCACAGTTGTCATTGGCTGCCTTTTTTATTTATTTGGTCTCACCTTATCTTAGTTGCAGCACATGGGATCTCTTTAGTTGAGGCATGTGGGATCTAGTTCTCTGACCAGGGATTCAACCTGGGCCCC
>NW_011481055.1:23354-24895 GCF_000754665.1 Bison bison bison | reverse complement strand
CTTTTAATTTCATGGCTGCAGTCACCGTCTGCAGTGATTTTGGAACCCAAGAAAATTAAGTCTGTCACTGTTTCCACTTTTCCCCCATGTATTTGCCATGAAGTTATGGGATCAGCTGTCACGATCTTAGTTTTTTGAATGTTGGGTTTTAAGCTAGCTTTTGCACTCTCCTCTTTTACCTTCATCAAGAGGCTCTTAGTTAAGAGACACTGTAAGAGATACTTAGTTCACTGTATTGTATACTTGAAAGTTACTAAGAGACTAGATCTTAACTGTGCTCACAAAAATTTTCCCATTCGCAGCAATATGGATCAACTTGGAGGGCATTATGCTAACTGAAATAATTCAGAAAAAGAAAATACTGCATGATACCACTTATATTGGGGATTTAAGTAAAACAACAAACTAGTGAATATAACAAAAAGGAAACACTGACAAATACAGAGAACAAACTAGCGTTTAGTAGTGGGGAGAGGGGAGAAGGGAGAAGCAACATAGCAGTGGAAGTGTACAAGTTACAAGGTATTTGGAAAAAAAATAAGCTACAACGATATATTGTACAACACGAGGAGTAGAGCCAATATTTTATAATAACTATAAATGGAATATATATTTTAAAAGTTGTGAGTCACCATGTTGTACAACTAACATATAATATTTTATAGCAACTAAACTTCAATTTTAAATAAATGTTCTTGTAACAAGAAAACAAAAATTATAACTATTGTAGACATCTAAGCACACACAGTATGCAATAAATTTGGGCTTCCTTGGTGGCTCAGATGGTAAAGAATCTGCTTGCAATGCGGGAGACCTTGGTTCGATCCCTGGGTTGGGAAGATCCCCTGGAGGAGAGCGTGACAACCCACTCTGGTGTACTTGCCTGGAGAATCCCCATGGACAGAGGAGCCTGGCTGGCTATAGTCCCTGGGGTCACAAAGAGTCAGACAGGACTGGTGATGGATATTAACTTGTCTTACTGTGGTGGTCATTTTGCAGTATATACAAATATGGATTCATTATGTGGTACATCTGAAACTAATGTATATCAATAAAGTTTCTAATATGTAATAATAGATAATATATAGCATATAGTATACAATCTCTATCAACATTTCCAAACTTTTTGGCACCAGGGACTGGTTTTCTGGGAGATCATTTTTCCACGGTGTGTAGGGGGTGATTTTGGTTTCACCTGCCCCTCACCTTGTGTGTGGCCCAGTTCCTAACAGGCCACAGATCACTACTGGTCAGTGACCTGGAGGTTGGGGACCCCTGATCGATCTGTCTATCTATATGAAAATTTGAGTGTTGAGCTAATAAGAAATGAATCATAAATGTCTGTGGAAATGTTATTGCTTTATTTGGTGGTGGGAAAGGATGATAAATATGTATAATATGTAAATAATTTTGCTAATTAAAAACCTACAAGGTCCAAACAAGATAATGACTGGAAAAGCAGTCTGAAAAATAGAAAATGTTATGCAAATGTAGTTGCTGTTCTCATTAAGTTTTGTGCTTTAGACTCTAGATTATTCTCT
>NW_011481055.1:22410-23248 GCF_000754665.1 Bison bison bison | reverse complement strand
CAAGCTATTCAAGGATACTGCTTTATTGTCTTCCTTGGCCAAAACCCCATTTTGTGGCTTTTGGATTTTGAATTGGGTCATTGTCTTCTTGGTTCTGATATATTCTTTATCGCTGATTTTAGTTGCTTATACTACTTATCTCAGCCTTGCCTGCTCTCTTAGTTCTTCTCTATATGTGGTAATCCCAGTATTGATTCCATAGGCTCTAATTTTCACTTAGTCTGAAGGTTTGTGGCATGTCTTGCGGTGAGCAAAATGCAGTGGGTTGTGTCCATCATGCCATTTCCTGCTCTGTCTACCTAACTCTTGCCTTCCTTTCTCTGCTTCTTGTCTTTGTGATGGCATCATTATCTCACTGAATCAGGCTTACAAACATGTGAAGTCTTCTGTTCTTCACTTACAATATTTCTACAGCACCTACTCTGTAGAAAGATCAGCTGTGCCCATGAAGGAGCACATAGTCACATGTAGAATAAGGATGTCTACATAACTAATATCAATACAAAGGTGATACATGCTATGATGAAGTTGCAAGAAAAGGAAAAATTTAATTGACACTGAAAATGAGAAAAGGTTTCGCAGAGACAAGGATATCTGAGTTGCATATTTTCTCTTGTCTTTCAGTTCAGTTCAGTTCAGTCACTCAGTCGAGTTGGTGATGCCATCCAGCCATCTCATCCTCTGTCGTCCCCTTCTCCTTCTGCTTCCAATCCCTCCCAGCATCACGGTCTTTTCCAATGAGTCAGCTCTTCGCATGAGGTGGCTAAAGTATTGGAGTTTCAGCTTCAGCATCAGTCCTTCCAATGAACACCCAGGACTGATCTCCTTTAGGATGGAC
>NW_011481055.1:20958-22279 GCF_000754665.1 Bison bison bison | reverse complement strand
AGTTTTAGCCAACTTTTTCACTCTCCTCTTTCACTTTCATCAAGAGGCTTTTGAGTTCCTCTTCACTTTCTGCCATCAGGGTGGTGTCATCTGCATAGGGGACTGGAATGCAAAAGAAGGAAGTCAAGAAACACCTGGAGTAACAGGCAAATTTGGCCTTGGAGTGCAGAATGAAGCAAGGCAACGGCTAACAGAGTTTTGCCAAGAGAACGCACTGGTCATAGCAAACACCTTCTTCCAACAACACAAGAGAAGACTCTCTTGTCTTTAAAGGTGTAAATTTCATACAGTGAGAGTCACCTATTTTTGTGTACAATTCAGTCACCTCATAACCCCTCCTTTTTCCTTCGTAATCAGACTTTGCCCCTATCTCCAGCCCCTGACAACCACTAATCTGTTAGGTGTTCATAGTTTTGCCATTTCTAGATTGTCATAAAAAATGAGTCATACACTACATAAAAGGAGTCAGTGTAAAAATCCTTTATACTGTAACACATTTGAGGTTCATCCATGTTGCTGAGTGTATCAGTAGTTCATTCCTTTTTTATTTCCAACTAATATTCTGTTTTATGGATACATCACAGTTTGTATCTCCATCTACCAGTTTGGGCTGTTTCCACTTCATAGTATATCACTTTTGCATAAATATGATTTTTAATTTTAGTTTGGCAATTATCTAGTAATTGTATGGTTGTATTGTCTGGTACGTTTATGTTTAAGTTCATTAGAAACTACGAAACCGTTTTCCAAAGTGGCTCTACCTACCATCACGATATGAATATTCTGGTTGTTTTACATTCCTGCTGGTACTTGGTAATATCAGTTCAGTTTTAAAATTATAGCATTCTACATACTGTGTACTGATATCTAAATGTGGTTTTAATTTGTACTTTCCATGCTTAAATATGAACTCTTTCCATGTCTTGATTTGCCATCTGTTTATGTTGGGTGAATTTTCTATTTAAATATTTTGCTCATTATTAATTGAGTTGCCTTATTGCCACCAGGGCTTCCCTGGTGGCTCAGAGGTTAAAGCATCTGCCTGGAATGCAGGAGACCCAGGTTTGATCCCTGGGTCGCGAAGATCCCCTGGAGAAGGAAATGGCAACCCATTCCAGTACTCTTGCTTGAAGAATCCTATGGAGTGAGGAGGCTGGTGGGCTACAGTCCATGGGGTTGCAAAGAGTTGGACACGACTGAGCGACTTCACTTTCATTTCACTTTCATTGCCAAATTCAGACTTAAATTGAAGAAAGTAGGGAAAACCACTAGACCATTCAGGTATGACCTAAACCAAATCCCTTACAATTATACAGTGGAA
>NW_011481055.1:15288-20172 GCF_000754665.1 Bison bison bison | reverse complement strand
ATCCCAAAGAAAGGCAATGCCAAAGAATATTCAAACTACAGCACAATTGCACTCATGTCACATGCTAGCAAAGTAATGTTCAAAATTCTCCAAGCCATGCTTCAACAGTACATGAACTGAGAACTTTCAGATGTTCAAACTGGATTTATAAAGGCAGAGGGACCAGAGATCAAATTGCCAACATCCATTGGATCATAGAAAAAGCAAGAGAATTCCAGAAAAACATCTACTTCTGCTTTATTGACTATGCCAAAGCCTTTGACTGTATGGATCACATTTATTTAGATCTTCTTTGACATTTTTCAATAATATTTTTCAGGATGTTTTTTGTTCCACCTATAGATCTTGCACATATCAGGATATTGTATGTTTTTTATTGCTACCATATATGGTACATTTTATTTCAACTTCCAATTGTACATTGTTAATATATAGAAATACAATTTATTTTTGCACATTAACTTTATATCCTGAGATCATCCTAAACTCACTAGTTCTATCAGCTTTTTCATAGTTTCCTTGAGGTTTTATATGTAGAGAATCATGTTATATACAGATACAGAGAGTTTTGTTTCCTTTTCAATCTGTGGGGCTTTTAATTCTTTTTCTTGGTTTTTATAGTGACTATTACCTCCAGAACAATGTTGAATAGGAGTGGTGAGAATAAATATTCTTGCCTTTTCCCCTATCTTCAGGGGAAGGCATTCAGTCTCATATCCTTAAATATGAAAGCTGTAAATCTGTAGTTTCCTCAGGTTGAGGACGTTCCATTATAATCCTAATTTGCTGAAAGTTTTTATTAGGAATGGATATTGGGCTTTGCCAAATGCTTTACTGCATTTTTTGAGATTTAATGTGTGTATGAATCACCTAGGTATCTTATTAAGTTAGAGATTCTGATTCAGTTAGTCTGGAAGGACCTGAGATTTTGCATTTATTTGTTTATTTTTTGGCCGTGATACATGGCTTGTGGGATTTTAGTTCCCCAGCCAGGGATTGAACCTGGGCCCTCAACAGTGAAAGCACGGGATCCTAACCACTGGACCTCTATGGAAATTCCTGATTCTGCATTTCTAGTAAACTCTGAGATGATGTTGATGTTGTTTGACACAGACCACATTTTGAATAGCATAGACATAGGGTATTTCTATGGTATGAGGTGGGTGACATTACTGAAAGATGCTGAGAAAGTAGGAGTTGCAAAGAGAAATTTATTAAACAAATTATGTCCTGGAGGCCAGTGAAGAAGAGTATCAGGAATGAGGGAGTCACTGAAAGTTTTAACTTTTTTTGTTTTTATTTTATTTATTTTTATATATACATTTAATAAAAGTTTTAAAAGCTTTAGCAGTAGAGTTGTCAAACATGAAATTAGTGTTGGTTTTGTGGCAGAAGTTGTTCTACTTATGTTTCTTGCACATATCTACTATTTGAAGTATCATATCATATTATAAAACCACCTCCCTCATTGTCCAAGTCTGTTTGGTTCCCAAGTTTGGATTGTGGCAGTTTAGATAAGAAAGAGCATCATGTGATCTGAATATACTTGGTTCCTGACTGTTGAGTCATGAGTAGTAAGTATCAGATGAGGAGAATATCTATCGTAACTCAAAAAATGTGTCCTAAAATGTTTGGTTTCTATGTTTATGTAACTAAGAGTTCAAATACTGGTATTTGTTTCTATCTTCTTCCCCCTACTAGCTGCATACTTCTTGAGAGTTAGGATTAAGTATTTGTCTTCTTATTCTAAGCCTCTAGAATTATCACTTGGTACATGGTTCAGTTCAGTCACTCAGTTGTGTCTGACTCTTTATGACCCCATGGACTGCAGCATGCCAGGCCTCCCTGTCCATCACCAACTTGCAGAATTTTCTCGTTTATGTCCATCGAGTCGGTGATGCCATCCAACCATCTCATCCTCTGTCATCCATTTCTCCTCCTGTCTTCAGTCTTTCCCAGCATCAGGGTCTTTTCAAATGAGTCAGCCCTTCCCATTAGGTGGCCAGAGTATTGGAGCTTCAACTTCAGCATCGGTCTTTCCAATGATTATTCAGGACTGATTTCCTTTTGGATGGACTGGTTTGATCTCTTTGCAGTCCAAGAGATCTCGAGTCTTCTCCAACACCACAGCTCAAAAAAATCAATTCTTTGGTGCTCAGCTTTCTTTATGGTCCAACTCTCACATCCATACATGACTAGAGGAAAATCCATAGCTTTGACTAGATGGACCTCTGTCAGCAAAGTAATGTCTGTGCTTTTTAATATGCTGTCCAGGCTTGCCATAGCATTTCTTCCAAGAAGGAAGCATCTTTTAATTTCATGGCTGCAGTCACCAACTTCAGTGATTATGGAGCCCAAGAAAATAAAGTCTGGTACATGGTAGATGCTCATTAAATGTAGTTTTAATTATTGAAATTAGCTGAAGGGAGGAAGACAAATTATAGAGTACTTTCTCAAGGGTTTAGTAGCAGGGGGATGGAGAATGATAATCTGATAGGTGAGGAAGATTCAAGGTTGAATGAAGTTGTTTTGTTCTGTTTTTATTATTATTAATATTTCTAAGCCATAAAGATCTGTGGTTAATTGTAGGCAGAGAAGACCCAATAATTAGGAAGTGATTAAAGTTACAAGACAGAAAAAGAATAATTAATAGAGCATGTCTCTCTATGTAAAGAACAAACATATAAATACCAAGGGGGAAAGGGGGGTGGGTTGAATTAGGAGTTTGACATATAAACACTACTGTATATAAAATAGATAACTAATGAGAACTGACTGTATAGCTCAGGAACTCAGTGTTCTGTGGGGACATAAATGGGAAGGATATCTAAAAAAGACGGGATATGTGTATACCTATAACTGACTCACTTTGCTGTACAGCAGAAAATATCACAACATTGTAAAGCAACTATACTCCAATAAGATTTTTTAAAAATAGCAGATAAAGAACACAAGTACTTGGCTTAATTGTAAAGGGAGGGGCATGACCATACTTTTCAATCTTGCAGAATCTTCCTTTATCACAAAATCATTCAGACATAGCTGTCACTATAACGAACCCTAATCCAGGACCTCATTGCTTTTTACCTAAGTAATTTATAATTCATCTTCTCTATGATCTCATTCATGTAAACGCTTCTTTGCAAGAGGCTGGCGGAACTCTCTTTAAAAATCCTCTTCCAAAATCCTTTCTGAAAACAATCTTCATACTGGAGAAACCATAAGGTGCCCATACTTTCTGATTTCAGCCCAGCATCTCAACCCCTTGAGATGGATAAGGATGTTAGGTTTCTACTGCTTTATTCAGCCCTAGATTTCTCTCTAGGTTCCATTATCAAAGGCTATCATGTGACTCTTGATTTTTGTTGCTATTTTGGCATTGGGCACAGTGAAATTTGTTCCTGTAACTGAAAGCAAATGATCATAATACCTTCCATTTTCTAATCAGAGACAAGGATTTCTGCCAAAGAGACATTCTCAAAAAATAAAAAAATAAAAAACCCCCAAAACCTGTTTATTTCAACTGAATGGCATCAAATGTGTAGCTCTTTATGCATGTGTGTGTTTTATGTCATAGAAATAATTTCTATTAATATTTGATATGAGGTTATTCTCATGTGTGGGCTAATTGATAGCTTACAGGGTACTTGTGTTTTCCAGTCTGTTGTTTTTGCTCTGAGCAAAAATTTACTCAGCTGATGAGAATATTTTGACAACTCTGCCTGTGTGTCCAGAAACTGCAATTTGGTGTGAATTTTCTGGCTCCAATGACCCAATTTTAAGATGTAAAATAGGGTACTCCAAATTTATATGGAAATAATATAGCTAGCCTGGCTCCCCACAAAAAGTGACAGACATTAAGACCATGTACAGCTCCTAATATATAAAAGCACAGGATGGAAACATCATGATTATTGTCTCCCAATCTCATTTGGAAATACTATAAATGTTGCTTACTGAAATCAACTTGTAAATAAAATTACAAAGAATTATGTTTTCTAGCTTGAGAAAACAGTTCAATTTATTTCTTAGGAATATCTCAGTGAACATTTATGTTTGATTTGTACCTTTAAAAATACTGATACTTTCTCAAAGTTCTTCATTTCTTGATGGACTCACATATACATATGCCCAAATAATTAATTTTCAAGAAACTGTTGTTTTTCTTTTGTGTTCAGTAGTTCAATAACTGCCTTTATGGAAATTCAGTGTGATTCCTATCTCCTCATTCATTTCTCGGCTATTTAACTTTTAAGATTCTGGTCACGTGAAGGAATCCACACTAAGTTTTATGGATGGCCAAAGGCAACCAGTGATTCTGTGTATGTGTGTGTCACACACAGACACACATATAAATTAACTGACTTATGATTAGCATAGGTATTTTGTGAACTTTAATATTTTAAAACCTGAAACTCAACCAACATAAGTACTGAGCTATCAGTAGTTATTAAAGATGCCTTTACCATAGGAGCAGTAAAACGTTATTCCACACTAGCTGACAGGGAGAGCAAGGCAACCTGCATTCCCTGGAAGTGTAGTGTTTTAGCAGCTTTCTCCTGCTAAAAACCCTGGTAGGTTGAGCCTAGCTTGACAGGATTGATTATATTGACCATTTTATGGGTCGATTGCCAAGAGATTGAATAGTTGATTTGATTTGGTCTTCCTAATGGCCAAAAGAGCCAGATGGCTTGATTGGAATGGTGACTGAAACAACAAATTCAACTATGAAAACAGTTGAATCAATGGTGATATGTGAACACCATCCAACATTTCAAAGAGATTGCTAATGTAGGAACTTCAAAGCCTGATTTTCAGATTCAACTGGGGCCCTTATTATTGATGGCTAGCTTGGAACTGGTATTGCAGTGGACAACTTTAATG
>NW_011481055.1:14009-15168 GCF_000754665.1 Bison bison bison | reverse complement strand
TTAATGAGGGGGGGTTCAAGTTTTCCATAATGCAAATCAACATTCTAAAGGGTAGGATATTTAAGCAGCCAGAAAGAAAAACAAGAAATTGCTAGTGCTATTGAAAACCCTTGAAAGCAAGCCAAGTTAAAATGATGATGGATCATGATATGAGAGTCTAGAATAAATTATAGCACAAACATCATGACTCATAAGCTTGTCACACAAGAGCAATTTTAAAAAGTAATCCTTGCAAATTGATACCTATGTTCCCTGTTCCCTTATATCTGGAAGTAAGATTATACCAAGTACTAGCAAACTGTATGATACTGAATTAACGTTGTGTGTTAGTTGCTCCATCATTTCTGACTCTTTTCGATCCCATGGACTGTAGTCCACCAGGCTCCTCTGTCCATGGAATTCTCCAGGCAAGGATAAGGAAGTGGGTTGCCATTTTCTTCTCGAGGGGATCTTCCTGACCCAGGGATTGAACCACGGTCTCCTGCGTTGCAGGTGGATGCTGGCTGGGCTACTAGGGAAGCCCCCAAATTAACAGTAAGACTTTTGAAAAAAGGCAGTATTGTGAAGGAAAGATTTGTATACGTCCATTATGACTTAACTGTCAAGCCTTAAGTATATTAAGCCTTAAGTATATTAAGTATAGATTCAAGGGATTAGATCTGATAGACTGCCTGAAGAACTATGGATGGAGGTTCCTGACATTGTACAGGAGGCAGTAATCATGACCATCCCCAAGAAAAAGAAATGCAAAAAGGCAAAATGGTTGTCTGAGGAGGCCTTCCAAATAGCTATGAAAAGAAGAGAAACAAAAGGCAAATGAGAAAAGGAAAGATGAAGTGAAGTGAAGTGAAGTCACTCAGTCGTGTCCAACTCTTTTCGACCCCGTAGACTGTAGCCCGCCAGGCTCCTCTGTCCATGAGATTCTCCAGGCAAGAATACTGGAGTGGGTTGCCATTTCCTTCTCCAGGGGAGCTTCCCAACCCAGGGATCGAACCGGGTCTCCCGCATTGCAGGCAGACACTTTATCCTCTGAGCCACCAAAGATAAATGAAAGATATACCCATCTGAATGCAGAGTTCCAAAGAATAGCAAGGAGAGATAAGAAAGCCTTCCTCAGTAATCAGTGCAAAGAAATAGAGGAAAACAATAGAATGGGAAA
>NW_011481055.1:13422-13859 GCF_000754665.1 Bison bison bison | reverse complement strand
TGATGCTGTGAAAGTGCTGCACTCAATATGCCAGCAAATTTGGAAAACTCAGCAGCGGCCACAGGACTGAAAAACGTCAGTGTTTATTCTGATCCTAAAGAAAGGCAATGCCAAAGAATGCTCAAACTACTGCACAATTCCACTCATCTCACACACTAGCAAAGTAATGCTCAAAATTCTCCAAGCCAGGCTTCAACAGTACATGAACAGAGAACTTCCAGATGTTCAACCTGGATTTAGAAAAGGCAGAGGAGCCAGAGATCAAGTTGCCAACATCTGTTGGATCATCGAAAAGGCAAGAGAGTTCCAGAAAAACATCTACTTCTGCTTTTCTGATTATGCCAAAGCCTTTGATTGTGTGGATTACAACAAACTGTGGAAAATTCTGGAAGAGATGGGAATACCAGACCACCTGACCTGCCTCTTGAGAAATCTGT
>NW_011481055.1:12872-13200 GCF_000754665.1 Bison bison bison | reverse complement strand
ACAGCTACAGTCCATAGGATCACAAAGAGTTGGACATGACTGAAGTGACTTAGCAAGTACCACAAGTGAAAAATACAAAATCAGTTCTCTGAGATAAAATGAAGCAGAAGTATTCCTTCTGAGGGTTCTAGGACAGAAGTCCTCTGGAAGCTGGTGCCTTTTACAGTTCCCAGAGGCTACTACATTCCTTGCCTCATGGCTCCTTCCTCCATTTTCAAAGCTAGCAATGTAGCCTCTTCTCTCCTCTTTGCCATCCCTTGTGACCCTTGTGATTACATTGGAGCTAACTGTATTCCAGGACAGTCTCCCCATGACAACATTCTAAAAT
>NW_011481055.1:10593-12293 GCF_000754665.1 Bison bison bison | reverse complement strand
CATAGGTTGGATCCCTGGGGCGGGAAGATTCCCTGGAGAAGGAAATGACAACCCACTCCATTGTTCTTGCCTGGATGCCTGGCAGGCTACAGTCCATGGGGTCGCAAAGGGTGGGGCACGATGTTGTGACTGAACACACGTGCAACCAAGCAGGATATGATGGTAACTCAGATCACGTGGCAGTGGAATGGAGGGAAGCGTTGAGACTGGAGAATTGAATATTGAGACTGGAGTATTGAGGCTACAACATTTTTGGCACCAGGGCTGATTTCGTGGAAGACAATTTTTCAGCCAACCAGGATTTGTGTGGGGGTTGGTTTGGGGATGATTCAAGCACATTATATTTATTGTGCACTTTATTTCTATTATTATTACATTAGCTTCACTGCATATCATCAGGCATTAGATCCTGATGGTTGGGGACCTCTAGTTTAGGACACAAAGTCAACAGGCTTTGCCAGTGAATTGGATAGGATAGGGGACTGAGAGGGATGAGGTCCGCTCTAGCTCAGTTTATATCTACTATGCCTCCTGGTTATTCTGAATGTCATCTTTATATCATAGACCAGGCAATTATTAATAAAACTTATGTTTTTAGAATGCTCCTGTGTATTTCTAAAAGAAACCATCTTTGCATTTGAAAAGAAGCTCTATTTCTGTGTTTACTTTGGCATAGGTAGGAATTTTATTTTTAACTTTTTGGAAGAGTTGTGTAAAACAGTCTTCTCGGATTTTGAAACCTTATGAATAAATCATTTGAAATGGCCTCCTAAATTTGCTATTTATCCCATTAAGTTTGAAAATGAAAAAGAAGTTCAAGTATTGGAAAATAAAGTGAACTAGCAAATGAAAATTCTTTGAATGTTTGACATGCATCAAGAACAGGTGACAGTTGAAATACTAAAAAGAAAGAGAATTTTCCAGAGCTGACATCCAAAACTTTCACTTGTTTTGTATGGCATTGCAAGAAGGGACACTGGATTCTAGTTGGAGGTCTTCAGAAATGTCCAACGGAGAAGATCAGCAAAGATAAACCTGTTTATCAGCAAAGATAAAGCCAGGAACTCCAGGGAATATTAAGGGGTAAGGAGAGGGAAAACATATAATAACATATGGGCATTCTTGGGTGAGACAATCAGCACATTACAGGTGCACCTGAAAGCAAATTGCACATATGAAAATAATAACTATTTTATGATGTTTGACTTATCTCTAAGAACACATCCCCAAATCTCATTCAATGAAAAATCCCTTTAGGAAAAAAACAAAATGATCAGCTTAAATGATGACTCTGCCCAGCAAACAGAGGAAAAGCTGTTTCAGAAGTTGATGAATTGTTGATTCATTTCTTTTTTGCAAGTTTCCAGCTGAATATGGAATGAAACATATCCCGTGCATCACACGCTTTCCTTTTTCAATTATTTCTAGCACATGCTATTGTTTAATAGTCTTCTATTGTTTAATATGGTCTTCTATGGCAAGATGTAATTGTTCTGAAATGTCATTAGATGTCTTTTATGATTAACTGTAGTTTGTCCTAAATGGAAAAGGTAAATTAATGCTATGTTTGTTTTAGTGACAGAGAACTAAAGTGTCATATAAGTCCACATAGGTAAGTTTAGCTGTATTAATCAAACAAACTAGGGCAGTGGTCCTCAACCTTTTTGATACCAGGGTCTGATTTCATGGAAGACAATCTT
>NW_011481055.1:8925-10493 GCF_000754665.1 Bison bison bison | reverse complement strand
GGGTGGGGGGGGGGGGGGGGCGTTTGGAATTTAAATTCAAAATAATTTAAGCACATAACATTTATTGAGCACTTTATTACTATTATTATATCAACTCCACCTGAGATCATCAGGCATTAGATCTATAAACAAGTAATCTAGTATTATCTTTTTATGTCTTGATTTGGGGGAGGGGACCATTTTGGTCTGTAATGAAAGCTTTAGTAATTTATTGGTTCAGGTACATTTGTATAGCTCCTTCAGATGCCCACTTGATACAGAAACCTACTACTTAGAAGATTGCCTTTTTAAGCCTACTCAGTGCTTGAAATTTAGGCCACCTAAAGGTGAGGAAGTTCACCCATATACACCATTTCAGGTTTAGGTAAGGACTTAGGAGGGAAGCAGGAAGAATGAATGAATGAGACCTCACCTGTTATTAATATAACAGTGTTTCCACCTTCAAAAATGGGGGGCTGTATTAGATTCCTAGAATGGCTTCCAGCTCCTGTGAAACATAACTGGGGGAAAAGTATCTCACTCTCTCTTCCTCAGGACCTCCCACTCTGACACTGTTCCCTAGTGCATCCCCAAAGAATGGAAACATTTTATAGCTGATCATAAAACCATACAACTGTAGGCAAATGTATCACAGTATTTTTGAAAAAGCATGCCAACTCTTGATTATTTATTATATCATGAGCTTATGAGTGAGTGGGCCATGTTTATCTTCCCTCCTAAGGGTGAGGACAAGTGGGCAGTGTCTTCCCACTAGGAGCTGACATAGCTGACTCCATATGAAGTGTGGTGAACGACATCCCAAGGTCAAAGAAAAGCCATGTGATATGGTGGAAAGAGCATGGGTTTGGGCAGCCTATAGATATGGCTTTGATTCCTACTTTGACCATTTTCTATCAGTGTGATCTTATGTAAGTTGAATTCTATTAGGTTTACTTTCCTCCTATGGTAAATAGGAATAATAATTCTATTTCCTATCAGGGTAGGTGTTTAGCAGTCATCCTTATTATGCTAAAACTATTTGTCATTGTAGGAAAGTCAAAACTTCTCAGAAAGGGGGAGAGGGTTGCCTACACATTTTCCTTCATTCTTTGTGTTGTGGTACTAAGAATCATCTTACATGCTACTGTTGTCAACAATTTCTTGACTAATTCTTGACCTTCTGATATATGCCCCTTTGTGGTTCAGACAACAATGTAATAAAATCCCCCTCTCCATGGTTTGCCTGCACAGTAAAGTGAAAGACACAATTAAGCATGTGAACATTGTACTGTGGAATAAATAGTATCTGTGATAGTTTCATGTGTCAGCTCAACTGCACTAAGGGATGGGCAGTGTGGATGTTTCTAGAAGAAATTAGCATTTGAAACAGTACACCAAGTTAAAGAGATCCACCCTCACTAATGTGGATGGGCATCATCCAATCTGTCGAGAACCCAAATAGAACAAAAAGGCAACTGGAGAGTGAATTCCCACTGTTTTTGAGCTAAGACTTCCATATTTCCTGCCTTCAGACATCAGAGCTTCTGGTTCTCAGACTCTTTGGACTCAGACTGAATTATACCACCAGC
>NW_011481055.1:3977-5891 GCF_000754665.1 Bison bison bison | reverse complement strand
AAGTACAGTCATAACTTTTGCACTCTTTTTACTTGTTATTGAAGAATAGTTGATTTACAACGTTGTGTTCATTTCCAGCGTACAGCGAACTGAATCATTTATACATATATCCACTCTTTTTCTTTAATTCTTTTCTAATATAGGTCATTGCAGAATATTGAGTTGAGTTCCCTGTGCTATACAATAGGTTCTTATTAGTTATCTATTTTGTATATAATAGTGTGTGTGTGTGTCAATCCCAATTTAACCCCACCTTTACCCCCTGGGTTGGAGAAGGCAGTGGCACCCCACTCCAGCACTCTTGCCTGGAAAATCCCATGGACAGAGGAGCCTGGTAGGCTACAGTCCATGGGGTCACAAAGAGTTGGGCACGACTGAGCGACTTCACTTTCACTTTCACTTTCACCCCAGGTAACCGTAAGTTTGTTTTCTACATCCGTGACTCTACTTCTGTTTTGTAAGCAAGTTCATTTGACCCCTTCTTTAGATTCTGCATATAAGCAACATTTTTCTTTCTGTATCTGACTTATTTCACTCAGTATGACAATCTCTATTTGCATCCATTTTGTGGCAAATGACATTATTTTATTTTTTTTGTGGCTGAGTAATATTCTGTTATATCTATATATATAGATATACACATACATACCTTCAGTATCCATTCATCTGTTGATCAACATTTAGGTTGCTTCCATGTCCTATCTCTTGTATTAGTCCTGCAGTGAACATTGGGGTACATGTTTCTTTTCACTCTTTCTACATTTGAAGAATTTTGTGTGTGTGAGAGAGAGAATTGATTTACTTACAGTGTGCTCATCAAATGGTGGTTTTTGAAAGGTATTGTACTATTGTATAGCACAGGAACACTGGAGTTTAAAATATATCATAGGATGACCAATCATCCTAGTTTTCCCAGGATTGAGGAGGATCATGAAAAGGGGAACTTCCAGTTACAAAACCAGGACAAGGTGGTCATCCTAGTGTTTAATGCTAATGTTTCCCTTACATCAATTTACTTCAGATGTAGAAAAGAATAAAGGTGGAAGTTGGTAGAAAAGTTGCATTGTATTGTTAAAAGCTATTTTATAACTTGCTGAAATCAAAAGGCAAGCATTGTAGGAAGGCAAATTTTAGCCAGAAATAAGAAAAGACTTTCAAATGGAGGTGCCACTCTGAAGTGCCTAATATGAGATCTAATGTCCTGGAAGTTGGGTAGGATCCAACAGAGTGCAGACCCTAGAGAGAGTTTAAAATATGGTCAAGTGTGGAGACAGAGGACAAGCTTTTGATGCATGTGATCTGAAGTGCACATGGAGGTCAGTGAATTGAAAGGTAATCCTGTCAGGATAATCAAGAACAGAACAGGAAGCAGAATACGAGGTGATTCAGAGCAAGTAGTCTGGCACAGATACAGCTAAGCAACAAGAGGCTGCTTGCAGCCTATTTTTGTGTGATGGTAGGCGGTTTTATGGCGTAAGGATAGACCTTATGAATTAAAGGCACAGGGCAGTAAGAAACTTGAACGTCTGCAGTGGATGAAAGGTTGGATTAAATGACCTCATATTCCCATTCAATTTTGATAATCTTTGAAAATTCAGATTCTGTTATAAAAGATACTTAACATGCTTATATTATTAATCTTTGACTCTGTCTCTTTGAAACTTGGGATAATAAATCAAACTTCATAAGATGAATGTGAGGATTAAAGAAAATATATCATGTAGCACAATGCCTGGCACATCATAATTGCTCAGTAAACAGGAAGTTATTATGAAAATTCTTAAAATACATTTTCTTAAATCTGGTCTTTCTTGATAGAAAATTTTCTTTTTCTTTGGTAATTTACAAATTGTGAAGCTAATTTTTTAAACTGGTGAATGTCTCATAGTAAACATATTTCCAAATCATTGAGGT
>NW_011481055.1:0-619 GCF_000754665.1 Bison bison bison | reverse complement strand
CTAGCCCTTCTCCAGCGGATCTTCCCAACCCAGGAATTGAACCAGGGTCTCCTGCATTGCAGGCAGACTCTTTACCAACTGAGCTATGTATGAGGGAAGATCATCGTGGTGTATTATTCTTTACTAAAGTCCTGGCAGGTGTATGGGTTTATGATCCAGTTTTCCATCTACTAAAGTTTGGTGCTGGGTATAATTTTTGGTATGGCATGATTATATTGCTTGGTGGGAAACTAGTGTGAAGACAGCTCAGCTGAGGTAGTAAATTGGCTCAAGATTGATGTGAAATGTGTGTTTGTGGGGATTTCCTGGTGGTTCAGTGGTAAAAAATCTGCCTGCTAATGCAGGAGACTCGGGTTTGATCCTTGGGTCTGGAAGATCTCCTGGAGGAGGAAATGCCAACCCACTCCAGTATACTTGCCTGGAGAATCCCATGGACAGAGGAGCCTGGCGGGCTGCAGTCCATGGGGTTGCAAAGACTTGGACAGGACTGAAGTGACTGAGCATGCACATATGTATGTCTCTATCCCACCAAACGGAGAAGGCAATGGCACCGCCTCCAGTACTCTTGCCTGGAAAATCCCATGGACAGAGGAGCCTGGTAGGCTGCAGTCCATGGGGT
>NW_011481054.1:3835-5921 GCF_000754665.1 Bison bison bison | reverse complement strand
AAGGGTCCAAAGAAATTGAACCCCCCTATTTCAGTGAAATGTTTGTTTTCAAATCCATTCATGCTTGGCCAAGGGATTTAGGGTTAAAGGAATGTCATGCTAAGAGCCCAGATAATTAAATGTCACATAGAAATATATACAAGGCATTTTGAAAGTGTCTATATGATTCTTGAGACAATTTACCTAGATGACTGCATATACATCTAGTGTCCACGCATTAATTCTGGGTAATGGTGAGTCTGAAAAACATTCCTAAGAAGAATAATGATGATCACTACCAGAAATTATCTGCCTCAGTTAGCCTGGTCCCCTCAATGTTAACGTTACAGTAAAAGCTCTAACAGACAATCCCTGAAATCTTAGGAGCTTAACACAATAGAAATCTTACTCAAGCAAAGTCCAAAACAGATGTTCCTTATGGGTAAGGGGTATTCAGAGTTATTTTGGTACCCACATTGGTGGAATCTGTACCAGTTCCACCTTGTTGATTCCAAGGTTGCCCAAGGTATCAACATCAAGCCAGTGGATAGAAGAGAAACAGTACAAGATCACATGGGCAGGTTTTATGGGCCAGGATTAAAAATGACACACAATGTAAGTCCACATTCCACCGGCCAGAACTAAGTTAAATGGTCATGAGTCACTGTGTGAAGGCTGGGATATGTACTCCATGTGTCTAGGAAGAAAATAGAAATGGTGAATAACTAGCCAGTCTCTGCAACATATTCCATTCTCATCCCCGCCTCTGGTACCCCTTTTATGAATCTCCTCCCACCACGAATTCTTCAAATTCAGCCCACCCTTCCAGGCTCCAGTCAAACCTTTCCTGGTCACCCCCAGCCTTTACATGTCTCCCCATTTTTCACAGATACTTTTATCCCAATGCTTCCAAACTACAGCTTAGGCACCCCCAGCAGCAGAATAGCCTAGGCATCTTGATAAAATGCAGATTACTGAGTATCACCCATGCCCTAAAGAATCAAACTGTCTGAAGTTCAGGAATTTGTGTGTTCAACAAAGATCTCAGGTGATTCTAAAGCACACTAACATATGAGATCCCTAATCTAGGAGGCTTCCCATCTCTGCATTTTATTGTATGAAATGTATAATGCTTCTCTAGATTTGTCAATCTCCAAGTAAACTCCAACAAAATCTCAGGCTTTCTATAGGCTGAGGTGATGTCTGTTCCTTCTATTATTTCCCCAACAGTGTCTGAGGCTCTGTTGGGCACATAATAAAAGCTAAAAATGCATTGCCACATTGATTGTGGATTGATCAATGAAATGGAGAGCTACCAAGTAAAATACACTGGATAAAGAGAATTTTTCAAACTGGAAAGATAAAGGCTGAGAAGCAACATGATGAGAGCACAGAAAACCATGAAAGGCCAAGTTGGAGGGAATAAGAACTGGGTCATTTCTTCCTGGTAATATTAGAATTTTGCCCCTCATCCAATAAAAACAAAAAACAGCCAATCACATTCAACAAACAGTGAAAACAAACAAAAGGAAGGACAACTTTGCACCATTTTTAATGAACTCGAAGAGTTTGTTCCCCTCAAAAGAGAAATTTATATATAATAAAATTCAAAATATAAATAATTTGCAAATTGTACATGCAATACAGGGTACTAATAGAAACTGGGAAGTTGGAGGACACCCCTAACCCATGAGGGTTTTCATGTCATTGACAGAGAAGATACCTGCCCTTTAATTATGCCCTTGTACCCTTTTAAAAATGGAATGTTTGAACTATGGGAAAGACCCTGTGTCTTTGCAGGAGTGGAGTTTTGGCAAAATTGGATAAATGCTGTGCAACCAACCATGAAATTTAGACTAGGTTACTATCTCATGTCCAATGTGGCCGCGAGTTCATAAAATAAGCCACAGGTACTTTGACCCTATTTCAGTATTTAACTCTGTTCCCTCTGCTGATGCTGCTAAGTTGCTGCAGTTATGTCTGACTCTTGGTGACCTCATGGACTGTAGTCCACCAGGCTTCTCTGTCCGTGGGATTCTCCAGGCAAGAATACTAGAGCGGGTTGCCATGCCCTCGTCCAGGGGATCCTCCTGACCCAGGGAATCAT